>NW_027397084.1:6272996-6277955 GCF_003265705.2 Callorhinus ursinus
TTCCTTCCTTCCTTCCTTCCTTCCTTCCTTCCTTCCTTCCTTCCTTCTTTCCTTCCCATCCTTCTCTTCCTTCTCTTTATCTCTCTCTCTCTTTCTATTGACAAATAAGGACAAGCTATGACAGTCTTTGAGAGTCAAAGGAATTCATGGCTTTTGTTAAAATTTATTTTATTTCTTTATTTTTTAAAGATTTTATTTATTTATTTGACAGAGAAAGACACAGCGAGAGAGGGAACACAAGCAGGCAGTAGCGGGAGAGGGAGAAGATGCTGGGCTCGATCCCAGGACCCTGGGATCATGACCTGGGCTGAAGACAGACGCTTAATGACTGAGTCACCCAGGAGCCCCTTTTGTTAAAATTTAGACTACAGGTAAATAATTTAAAAAATCAAAGTCTATGTGTTAATATTACCTGGTAAGACATTCACATGAAGGAATTTTCAAATTTATGTCTACCCTGAATTACTTACTAGACAATGAGATATATCCAATGGCTTCAACTTTACAGTTGAAGCATGTGAAGCTTTCAAGATTCTCCTGAAACTGGCCCACACTTTGATCTTATTTCTTCCATTCCTTCTTTCCTTCCTTACTAGTTTATAAATCTCTGTCTTCACAGAGTTTTCAATCTACTGAGGACAGACAGACAATAAACAAATACTATTGTAAGGAAGAAAGGAGGGTAGAAGGCTTTCTGTATGGTTATGAAAGTCTTTTCTAATGACCTGACAATTATGAAGAAATATCATGAAAAGAAGTGAAGAAGACGGATGGCTATTCGTGGGGGAAGGAGGGGAGAAGAACATTCAGGGTGGTAGGAACAGCAAGTGCAGGAGGACAAAGGGGATTGTGGGAGGAAAGGAGATAAGAGAGAAGGATACAAGGGGAGAGATTTGCTAGGGCTTCCCCTTATTACACGTCTTCCACCAGAGGTAATGGTTGTAGAGAGCTGGATCCTTCGCTTGAACAGATCCAATGCATTCTTCAAGGACAATGTGAAGTTGCATGTCCTTCCTGCAGTGTTCCCCTGATACCCAGTTTTTCTTAACTCTGAAGTATGAACCATGCAAATTATCATCAAAAATTTTCTGCATTTTATCACTTATGATTGTTTCCTCTGTTAGCTTCTTCAAATAGATCCCAAGTAACTTAAGGGAAGAAACAATGTAATACATTTTCTCCAACCCTTACAGTACATAAGACTGAGCTCACAGTAATTAAATAAAAGAAATAGATAAAATTATGTTAATTAAGAAAAAAACCAAAGAAATCCACAACTCAAAAATAAATTCAAGGAATTTTGAGAATGTTGCCATGAAAACAAAAACAAAAACAGTGTATAATACACATTATCTTCTGATTTGTCTGATGATTTATGTCCTTGTCCATCTTAATTTAGAGATTATCTCTGTGTATTTGTAGACTCCTTCTTCCTGCCCTGCAGAAAATGGGGGCTCCATCTATGGAGACTTCTTTTTAATTTTTTTACAATAGTACTACTACCCATTCCCCTTCATGTGTGCCTTCATTCATGAGATTTCTCTCTGAATTTATATCTCCATTTTCCCAACATATTGTTACCTAGCAGGGTCAAGGCTATCAGTGGAGTGGTGGATTATAAATATATATCAGTGACATAAACTACAGGGTAAAAATCCATTAGGCCACTAGTTTATTTGAACCATTTATTTGAGGTCACCTAGTTAAGAAGTGGTCATGGATGGACAGTAGTGATAGAACACTTTCATAAAAATTCTCTCTCCTGGGGTAAGATCTTTATAATTTTTAGACTAGAAATAATCTTTACACATTGTTTATCAGTCTCTACAGAAGACAGTATAGTTCAACTAAAGAATAAATGTTGATGTGCTCCATGCTAAATTGAACAAACAAGAACAGAAGATACCACTTGATGCCTGTCAAATTGTTATTTTAGTGAAATATATCAATCTCAGGCCATTGGGTGGGATCTCACAATTCCTATAGTGCTAAATTTCACACTGGACAGACAAAACCTTGGGACCCTAATGTTAAGAAGGAGCAAGTTTGTATTCTTCCATCCATAGATGACTCTGTTTGCCAAATTAGTCATGATTTTTCCTTCATTTAAGCCATCCTTTTGAATATGCCTTAGTCATTGCTTTGTTAAATAAAAGTGAGTGGAGGTGGCAACATGGCAGGAAATGACTCCTTATTAGCATTCTTTTCTGATGTTCTTTCATAAAATGATTTTTCCTCCCCTCCCCCAAGTCTGTCTCAATTCTAGCCTGAGTGGTCATTTATCAGTATTTCTTCCCTTGGGTCAAATGATGAGTTTGGCACTTGTTTATACTTGTAGTTACTAACTTGTTTTAGTGTATTGATATCAAGCAAGATTATTTCTGCCCTTAAGATTTTATCTTCTGCATTATTAGTAACACTAATCAATTGATCACCTGCCCTTGCCTTCCTACCTTACCATTTTGTTCAAAACACATCCAGCACTCACTGGTACCCATTTCCAACAAACAAAAAAATTAATAGAGTAACTGCTATTTATTATGGCAAACAAATATTAATTAAAAATTTTGAACAGTTTTTAGATTAGGTTAATAGCAGGCAAATAATAACCCTAGTCTTGCCAATGTTTCATAACATAATTGTTTCAGTTAAAGCAAATAATTACTTCCATCTTTTTATTCAGCATTAAGATGTTCCTCTGAATTATTTGAACGTTGCTATGTTCCAAGTACAGGACTTGGTCCATTACTTGGCACATTATAACTGCTTAATAAATGTTTGAGTGATGGGTTAGTGAAGGAATGATATGGCTGGCTCGTTATGCCATTTTACCTTCCTAGTTCCTAGGTAACTGCCCATATTTCTAGTTGTTGAAAAATTTCTCCCAACCAAAATTATTCTCTACCATTGTCAACCTGTAGTTGGGGCTTCCTATTACTGAAAATAACTGGGTGCTCTAAGTATTTAGATATAATGCATAAAGAAAGATTATTGGAATATTTGGTAAGAGATCTGTGACCCCTAGAGGCATTTTATGTGTGACTCTAATATAAGTTTCAGTAATTCCTTATTCTACCTGGATGACCAACGTGGCCTTTTGGGGGTCTGGTGGTAGTGGTGAATTTTATTTTAACAAATTATGGGTTCATCAACCATTGCTTTTGCTAGACTATGGCTTTTTTTTAAACAGTGTCTTCAGTCTGGCATACATCACAGTATAATAGCTGTAATATTGAGAACAGAGATTGCTTACAACCATTTTCAACACCCACTATATCTTTTTTTTGGTTGATAAATTTCCCCTTTTTTTACTTTATATAAAGTTCTTAAGAAATAACTTTTGTGTTTTATTCACAACCCAAATTTCCCGGTTATGCTAGAATCTTATCACATTTTTCAAAAGGCTGAAAAATAAAATAACCCATTCTTCTAGGCCATTTTGGTAATGTTTTTCCTTCATATTTCCCTCTTTTTGGTCTTTTTAAACTTGGTTTCCATATATTTACTTTGACTTCTCTGAATTTCTACTAAAATCAAAGGGCAAAACAGTTCTATATTGTTTTAACTAAAACCCCAGACCCTGAATACATTACCCATGTAGATGAATCATTTTCCCATAAGTATTCTACTCTTCTGTGAGGACATAAATTACTTGATTATCTAGAAAACAGTAATACTATTTAGGAAATAAGAACTGGTTTCTATACAGGCCCATTAATTTGGCTTCTTTTAGAATTTTAATAAATATTCATCTGCACACTGCTAACAAAGATGAACTTCTCTAACAGGATATTTTCCAAAGTTTGCTCCATGGAACACAAGTTTTTATGGTGCTCCATGAGCATAGGGTCCCATGGCCAAATAGGGAAATGTAATATTCTCTCTATCCCACTGGGAAATTTGTTGCACACATCTAGGGTAAGTTGAGAAGTAGGCTTCATGTTTGCCAGCATTGAAGCCATTTGGACTTTGACTAGCCCCTTTTGAAGAGATGAGAACAAAAAGATCTTCAAATAATCTGGACTTTGTACTTGGTATTTTCACCTTAGAATTAATATTTACCACCATCCTTCTGTTTTATTTGATACTTGTTATTGTTCCACATGCAGAGTCAGATCAATATTTTGTGGGGCCTGAAGTGTATACAATTTTGGAGTCCTTTGTAAGAAAAAGAATAGAAAATTATCCTACTTTTACAAACTTTATACAAACCTATGACAATGTGAACACACTGCTGGGGATTGTCCCAGGGCCTTGGAAAGACTCATGCAAGCAAAAGGCCCTGAAATTCAAGCTTTGTTTGTTATGTGCTAAATCTGCATCGTCCCACATAGAAAACAATATTATATTTTATAATATTGTTTCAGCCTCATTCTGTCCAGTCCTTCTGCCCATCCTGACACAAATCCTACATTCTCAGAGTTGACAGATTTAACAAATAAAAATATGGGATGCCCAGTTATATTTGAATTTCAGATAAACTATAAATTTTTTAAGTATAAGTATATCTCAAATGTTGCATGGGACATACTTATACTAAAAAAATTTGTTCATTGTTTATCTGAAATTCAAACTTAACTGATATCCTGTATTTTACCTGGCAACCTATGCCTTCTAGTCAAAACATCAGGACTTTCCTGAAAATGATATAGTCTTTCATACTCTATGACTTTGTTCAAGGTTTCTTAAAGTTTCTTCATGAGAAGGCCCTCATGGGGTACCTGTTACAAACATAGATTCCTAAGCCCTATCCCTAATGAGTTTAATAAGCTTTCTAGGTGAGTCTCATCAACAGTCAAACTTGGCAATGGGTGTTATGTGCCAAGTTTGACTGTTGATGAGACTCACCTGGAAAGCTTATTAAACTCATTAAGGATAGGGCTTAGGAATTTGTTATACGCAAATAATGAATCATGGAACACTACATCAAAAACTAATGATGTAATGTATGGTGATTAA
>NW_027397084.1:6282955-6512493 GCF_003265705.2 Callorhinus ursinus
ACACTATAAAGCAAGGTGGATGGTCAAACTTCTCTGGGATCATATTGTGTGGCATTGTGGCTACAAGATCCAGCTGTTTTTACATTTTTTCAAGTTACCACTTGCTCCTTTGTCCTTTACTCATCTCAGTTGTTCTATAAATTGTGGAAGAATACAAAGAGTTCATATGAATTACCATCTCTGGTCATTTTATAGATATATGCTAATGTTAAGAAGCATATATCTATAAATGTGAAATGTTTGATGGTTCAGTTATTCCACAGAAAGAGTATTGAATTAGAGATAGGCCATCTACTGAATTATATAACTGCTATGTGTAAGAATATGTTGTGAAAATTTTATGTACACATCCAACACTAATAAATGCTGATGTTAAAAATGACAATACCTATCCTTATGATGAAATAAAGGTATGTCCTTACACAAAACTATCTGAGCAGATGACTGAAGACTGGCTCTCTAATTGTGGGAGGAACAGTGATCTTGTTTCTATGCAAAAATCACTGGAGATGTTAAATTCCCTGAAGTACAAACAAATTTCAGGAGTTACTTGTTAATTAAATTCATGTTTCCATCTGTATACTGATCTAGATATTGTTGTGGATTCTTTAGGTATGATGCGTACATATAGATAAACGTCATATACTTGAACATTCAGCAATCTAACATAGAGAAAAGCACAAAAGATCAGATATACCTATTTATTTTCCTAAAATTTTTGTTTCTTCCTCTTTGACACATCTTTTATTTACTGTACTTAAATTATATGAATAAGGTGAACCAATTATATTTTTTTCACAGGCTAGAAATGTGGAGAACCAAATTGGCCATTCTGTAAAAAGCAATTTCCTGCTAATTAACAACTGCTAATTCTGTATATAAAAACCACAGGAATATGATTATTAAAATATGAATTAGAATATTAGAATGAATAGATCATGCAATGAATGAAAGACTGGTTAACTGCAACATTCTCTCAAACCCACTAACATATTCAATTATAGGTACCATTTCCTGGTGCCTTGGAAACTCAAAAGTTTCTTGGTTGTCCAGGCTACACTATGGATTCATATTTGTGTGCCACAGAATTAATTGAATTCATTTCTTCCTTTTTTATCTTCAGTGCTACAACCCTATTTCATGTCATTATTACCTTTAACCTTGGTGACTCCATCATCCCCCTAACACTTCTTTTGGTCCAGGTTTCTCATCTCCAATCTATCCTATACTTATATCATTGCAGATTAATATTTCTAAATCTTGACTCTAATAATAATAAAAAGAGTAATTCAAAAGTACATCAAATTAAATATGAATTCTCCAGTATGCCATTCGTGAGTTCCTCTATTAAACTTTCTGCTTGTACAAATTCAAATCCTCTACTGGAAACGTGCACTCAAGCTAAATTGAATTCATTGATCCAGGAACACATTCTGTGCTTTTGTTTTTTAATGGCTTTGCTTAGGCTGTTCACACCACATGGATTCTCAGGCCAAAAATCTAACCACACCATAAGTGCTGTCTTAAATAGAATGTATTTCTACCAGGTTTGGCTCTACTAAAAATAATCCCTCTGCTCTCTAGGTAATCTCTGTAGGACTCTGTACAAGTTCTTGCTTGTATCCTGGTTATGGGTGTCATGGATGCCTTTGTCTTGGGACTTTTATATCTTCACTCAGTATAAGTGATCTATCAGCATTTATTTGATTAAATTTGTTGACTTGGTGGTCTAAGCTACTGCCTTTCAAATTTAGCTACACACTGAAATCACTGGGGTTTGTACAGAAATACTGAGGTCTGAGTCCCACTGGTGGAGATACTGATTTAATTTGGCAAATGGTCTGGGCATTGAAATTAAAAAAAAAAATCTCTAGGTCACTGATATGCAGCAAATTTGAGTACCATTGGCTCTGCTAATCCTGGGATTACTCAAAATGTCTTTTGGAATGTGTATGTTGGCCACAGTTTCCTATGGCTACTTGGATGGTAGATTTATGTCCAGCTCAACTCTGTGAGCAGATGAGCTCTTCAATCAGCTTCAAAATGTGGCTTCCCAGACCAACTCCAACCTTATCTTTAACTCTGGGCAACATTATTAGGAAATGCTTATTTCAGGTTTAAAAGTTAAAATATATTTCTCCAAACTTCCTTATAATCCCACTTGCTAATTTTTTGGGAGCACCAATCATATTATAATTAAGACACTAATTATATAAAAAAAGAAAAGGCTACAATATAAATTGATCAGTTTAAAACTATGTATACATATTACACTTTACTGTGATCTCCAAAGTAGAAGGTGAATCTTAAGCGTATGACTTAAAAACAGTTTTAAGCACGTTAACCAAAACATTTTCTTTCTTTCTTTCTTTGTCTTTCTTTCTTTCTTTCTTCCTTCCTTCCTTCCTTCCTTCCTTCCTTCCTTCCTTCCTTCCTTCCTTCCTTCCTTCCTTCCTTTCTTTTTCTTTCTTTCTTTCTTTCTTTCTTTTTTTAAAGATTTTATTTATTTATTTGACAGAGAGAGGGAACACAAGCAGGGGGGAGTGGGAGAGGGAGAAGCAGGCTTCCTGCCGAGCAGGGAGCCCGATGTGGGACTCCATCCCAGGACCCTGGGGCCATGGCCTGAGCCGAAGGCAGACGCTTAACAACTGAGCTACCCAGGCGCCCTAACCAAAACATTTTCTTAAATTTTGCATTTAGAAAAGGGCAGATGGGGGAGAAAAATTTATGCAGCTGTTCTCATCACATAGAGTTTGCACTTGTACAACTCTGTTCGGGTACTTTTTTATGCCTGATTTAGGATGAAAAGATGATGCATTGTACCAGGGGGACATAGTACTTGTTTACAATATTTTCTTTCTTAAAATAATCTATAAAGCAGGGATAACAAGACCTACCTTATTAGGCAGCTATTTGAATTGTTACTAAAACTAATAATTTTGACAGAGATGGTTAGTTTGAGTGTATTAGTTTGAATTATTTTTCTGGAAGGTTTGGATTCCAGCTGATCCATGTCCTTCTCTCACTCTTGCACACTGAAGGACACCAGGTGTTTCTGAGGTAACCAAGTGGCCACAGGCATCTATGACAGAATATGGTGGTGTTCCACCATCAGGAGAATCAAACTCATACCCTAAACTGCCTCTTGCACACTATATTCTAAGCAACAAAGATGAGAAATGTGCATGTTGATGCTGAATTTTTGGATCCTTGACTTCAACAGGAAAAACACAGAAAAGGGGACTGTGGTGTTCATACTGTGTAAACCTTGCACTGCATTCAAACCTGAGAATATATCTCAAGACAATCTTTCTCTTCATGACCTCACTTCCAAATGCAATCCCGGTGATCCTTACTTTCTAATAGTCAGCCATTAGATAGAGTAACCACTCTCCTCTGGGTTCCGATGATCTCATCTACAGTAGTCTTCGCCCAGACAACCTGCTTTTCCCAGACTCTCTGTCTCTATCTATTAGAATCTTATCCAAGCGTCAGTGTGGATTTTTGCATGATGCCTTCCTTGAACATCCTAGGCAGAAGTTTCTTTGATAGATTATAGGCACCTCAAAGGCAGGGGTATGGACATTGGTATTTTTCTCTGAGCCTAGCACAGAGACTGAGATAGGTGCTCCTAAGTATTTGCTGAATAAATGAATAATAATCCCAGGCAATCTAGAGGTGCTCCAGAAACCTATCCACAGTAAAGCTTGATCCTAAAATATAAATGACTTCTGGTTCTATTTCTTTAAGGGTTAACAACCAACAAACTTTTGGAGATTTAGCTATGTCAACATTTTTCTGACCCCTTTCAATGTGTTTATTATAAAAAAAACACAAAATAACTTGAAAAACTAACAAAAAACCAATAAAACAAAAAACTTTTAGTTCAGTTGTTGATTTTCTTCTTCCAAAGTTTTGCATTTGGGGACGCCTGGGTGGCTCAGTTGGTTAACCATCTAACTCCTGATTTCAGGTCAGGTCATGATCTCAGGGTTGTGAGATAGAGCCTCATGTCAGGCTCTGTACTCGGTGGGGAATCTGCTTGAGGATTCTCTCTCCCTCTGCCCCTCCCCCCATTCATGCATTCATTGTCTCTCTCTCTAAAAAATAAAATCCTTAAAAAAAGTTTTTTTTTTTTGTATTTTTTGTTTTTTTTTTTTTCTGACCTCTTTTTTTTTTAATCATCCCTGTCTTTTGGTATTTTTTCCATATCAAATCACTTTCCTTTTTATTTCACTGTCAAGATGTATATAGTTCTAGGTTCTAGCATTTCAGCTTATTGGAAAGGACATTAACTTCAACATAGCTGAATTTTTTTTCTGTATTTGGGGCCTTATTCCTGTGTAACTGGTTATAAAAAAGAATTCCAGAAAATAAAATAAAATAAAGCAACAATAAAAACATCCAAATATAGGTCTCACTGATTGAGATTGTGAAATAACTCATTTTTCATTAGGTCACAGTCAGACAAGTCAGAGGCAGGAGGATTCTTTAATTTATTTCATTGAATAGCCACTTGTGAGTGTCTGCTCAGAAAAAGAGCCTATACTATATGCTGTTTGCCACGTCAATTACCATTATTAAAAGCAAATTCCAGCTTGCTGCCCATGTAAATAACAATGAGTAATACTTTCCCTAAATTTCAGTGCTTGTAAATATGTTCACTGGTCCAGCTTAATTTTGCCAGGTATTATTTCACCCCTTAAAATATGTTTTAGTTACTCTAAAAAGTTATTTTAAAAATGAGAAAGAGTGAACATATTTAAGCAAGGAATAAAGCAAAATAAATTAATGACTCTAAAGTTAAATTTAGACAGGAAAATGGCTCTTGAGTGAACTCAAACATTTCTATACAAAATTATGGGCACTTTTCTTTTAAAAAATATAAAAAACTATATATAATAAGATGTATTAGAGTTCTTTATTTAGTCATGTAAGTAATGTCAATAATGAAGTGAGTCTGAAATGACAGGTTTCTAAAGTGAATTGTGGATTATTAAATTGTTTCAGTATAATTTTGGCATCAGGTGCACTTAAATCCTGTGACTGTTGGTTATCTATGTATTTCTTATAATCATGCCACATTATTCATCAGAATACACAGTGAACTTAGGGTATTCAAAGATTTAACATTCTTGGTTTTAATGACTTAGAAGTGGTGCTGACAGCTTATGAATAATTTTGCTCGGACTTGGAACCATATCACGTGCATACAGGGTAAGGGATGTGCTTTGTGAGTGAGCCTGTGGACTGCTTGAGAGCCACCAACCTATTTTTTATTGTCTTCATCCCTGTAGCTCTCACATGATTAACAAAATTTGTTGGTTCAAGCACCTTTACAATTTATGTTTTTACAGTCATACAATGTAATGCAATGAGAAGTCTCAAGCAGAAATTTTTTTGAACTGATTATAAATTGCCTTAGACATGAGTTAATACAAATATTAGGGGTCTTAAAGGGCCATCTACATATTTCAGTAACATTAATAATTTATATGTTATAGATATTTGTGAACTTAGAGATTCAAAAAAATATGTCTCAGAAATGCTAAGGTATTTTGTATTTGCTTCAGAATGCCCTATCTTAACCACATAGAAATAGTTGATATATATTATCATGGTATTCTTAAAATGCATGTATTCATAAATTTTTAAAGGATAAAATTAATAATTTTTAGAACTTGTGATTCAATAAAGGACTGAAAAAGTATAGGTTGTTATGTTACATTGTGATGTCATGAGATATTAGAGTTAAGAAGTTTAATTGTAGCCTAGAAGAATCTTTCCCTAAAGCATAAGAAGACCAATGATCCCACTGACATTAGATGAAGAAGTCATGTATTATGATATTCTGTGGGGCATTTAATATTAGTAGAAAACTACCATAAAACTATGAATAACCTAGATTGCAGCATTTAGGCTTGCAATCTAGAAAGAACTAGCAGTCAACGGACCCTAGGAAGTAAAGAGTAACCACCAGTGTCACCTATCACTATTTTAATACACGAACTATTGCTTATTATGACTAATGGACATAGATTTTTGTTGTTGTTGTTAAAATAAAAGGTCAACATAGCCAGAAATACTGTAAGTAATTTTGCCTACTGGCATTATAGTAAATATAACCGAGATGACATTTTTGCAAACAGCTAAAACTTTGTTATTTTTCTTAATTTAGACTTCAGATCATAGATATCATAAACAATGTGATTCTGAGGAATTTAACTAAAATTATTATATCTCCATGTATCCAAAGTATGAAAAGAATAATGAAATTAACAAGGAACTATTTGTAATATAATTTTCCTTGAATAGATTATGAGATTAATTTAAAATGTATGTTTTCACATATAAATCTATGGGAAATAATTTATGTCTTTATTTTTATTATAGTTAGAAAAGACTAGTTTATATATTTTTTTCACATACAGAGAAAAGAGACAAATTTTGATAATGCTCCAGATTCAGGTAATTTGGAAATTTCTGAAGGACTCATATAAGAACATTTGTTTCTTAGTAAGATCTAAAAGAGCCCTCAGGCAGCTCCCTCCTTTGAAGATATTTTGGGATGAAAATATAACTTAGGTAAGTTTTTTTTTTGATATTGACATTTTTGTTCAAAATTCTTTTTTAAGCGTTCCTCAATAAGTAGCTTTAGTGTTAGAGTGCAAGGTACCAAATCACAGAGCAGAGCTTTACATGGTGTATTAGTGTATTGCGCTATTTTACGAGGGAGAAATGAGGCTCTTTTCATGAATGAGATGTGGTAAGAAACTATATATCATAGAACATTAGAAAAAAGAATGTTCTTATAGGGAAAGACATCTGAAAGTGGTGGTTTGCTGTGAGATTTGTATTGATAAGACGCTGGGTCTCATAATATCATACTTTTCATCATTCCTCTTTGTTATAGAAATTTGCATTCTGCTTAGCCAGGGGAGTAAGTGGGCTCTTGTTTTAGGAAAGAAAAGGAAATAAAGTGCTCAGTTTCTATTTTCATTTCTCCAGCTTGTCTATGCATGGGTGAAGATTCTTTCTTCCCAGTAGTTTTCTCCTCACTGATTCTAATGTTTCCAAAAAATGACCTGTGTTTTAGAATCCTAATTTAGACAAAAATAATAGCGATGGTATCCAGTGGAAAAGAAGACCTAAGTAAAATGCCAAACACTAGTAACTTTGTCTCTTTCTATTTGCTTAGGGTAAATGAGAAAACAAACAAATTGAATTTTCCTTCCATGGGTAAGAAGTGCACTTGAATTTTTACTGAGTTACTCACAGATTATTTGATTGTGCACCTCCCTAGGTAGACCACTGCCTCAAAGTCAATGTCAGGGTATTCTCTTTCTGAACCAAGTTCCATGTTCTGGGATGTCTGTAGAGAGACAACCAAACAATAGCCCTGAGAGATTTCACATTAAGGAACATTGTATTAACCAGAATGCACAAGTAGGACTGCACATGGAGGTATTCCCTTTACATTTAGATGGTCTAAACTTAGAAAGTGAAAAAGCATCAGGGAGATGTGATAAGTAATATTGCTTTGTGGCTTTAATATAGTCCCACTTAATCCAAGGTTGCATGCCATTTTGTCTTTAAATACCCTTATGAGGTAGCTTGGAGAGATCGCTGCCCTTTTCAAGCTGTAATAGATTTCCTATTTAAGAGCAAGAAAGTCTATTGCTGAAAAATATGCATAATTAACATGAAAGTATAATAAAGTTGTTGATTAAACTCTGCTAAAACTTTGGGATAATTGCATTGGTGAGGTTAAGGTCTAATTTATCAGTACCTAGCACTTGTATGTTTGAGAAGAAAAGATACCAGAATTTGCTAATTCTACCTCAAAATAGGTGCTGCACACTGTACCAGGGCATGGGGGAATAGGACAGTTTGGTCTTCTTCTTTTTCTTTTTTTTTAAATTTTATTATGTTATGTTAGTCACCATACAGTACATCATTAGTTTTTGATGTGGTGGTCCACGATCCATTGTTTTCGTACAACACTCAGTGCTCCATGCAGTATGGGCCTTCTTAATACCCATCACTAGCTCTCTCACTGTGGCTACAAAATAACCAGTGAATCAGTCAAATAGAAGGATGGAAGCTATTTCAGCTTCCAGGTGGAGATACCATCTTACATTAGATAACTTAAATGCTCCCCACAACATCGTATAGGCTGCTTTTGCCCAAATCCAAGTGAATAAATCTATACAAAACTGGAAAGCAACACACTCATAACAAACTCCTCTTGTCTTTTATCCATGGCAGTCTCTCCTAGTTACTCGTAGAGTTCTTATTTCTTCTCTGGTTTGACAGAGCCCTGTGGGTAATGTGGTTGCTCTAATAAATATGGAAACAGAGGGAAAGGAACCCATACCATTGTTCTATCTGGCCATGCAGGAAACCAGAACACAGTGACAAGTAACTTCTAAAAACCCCAGTTTGGATAAGTGCAAACATGTGACATGGAGCAGGAATCCCACATACCTGGTAGATGTTCTTACTCCTCTGTTTCTCAAGTTTCTTTCCGATTTTTAAGACTTCATAATTAGCATGACCTGTGAATACTTTCTTAAGGAAAACTTCAACTGGGAAAAATAGTAGGGACTGACTTTCTATAATTTATAAAAGTGCAAAATTAGCAATGATTTTTTAATAAATACTTTACTATATTAAAAAATATCTACCTTATAGAGGTTCTCAGTTTAGGGTATAAGCCCATTTAATTTTGATAACATTTTTTAGAGGTGCAGAAGAGATATGATTATCCACAGACTAGTCATCTGTACTATTCTAGTATATGATTTTTGACCTTATATATTTCTCTCTTTGAATAGTTTTCTATTTTATAAGAAAAGCAAGTGACTTCTTTGTTAGTAACAGAGAGGTCCTCATTAAGTACAGAGAAAACATCAAAAAATGATCTCTGATGTCTCAAAAATGCACAAAACAAAAGAATGCCAGCAGCCATCTCTGGAAATGAATAATGCTTATCTGGGTGCTTACTTGAAGCTTCTTTTCAAGGAGTCTCCCGAGTATCCCACTTTCACCCACAAAATGATCTATGGCTCTGGTTCATGCATGGAAATTCAAGAGCACAAGATCAGGTTATGAATTTGACAAATGAGAAGACAATCTTCAAGTGAAATATATTTACATATGATCAATTTTGCTAGAGTTTAAGAATCTGTAGTTTTGAGGCACCATGCAATTCTCTGTGCTGTATCATAAACTCTAAAATATGTGGAATTTTCCCACCTAGTCTATCACGCCCACTTATAGACAGCTTGTTTTCTAAGCATGTGGGCTCATTTCTCAGGATTCCTTCAAACTTATTTCAAATGTTACCTGAGCCAACTACACAAAGCTTTAAACACAGAACACCACCACTTCCTCTTCTAAAACATGATGGTGAGTCAACCCTTGGCCATTTAGTTTAGAAATCAAAGAAATTTACTGCTATTAAAACTACAGATAGTTCTTTCCATGGTGGACCTGATGCACAGAGTCTTTCTTTGTTGTTTCATTTGTGATTTTGCAGGTTTCACTTGGATAAATACATTTGCAGTCATGATTTTGAAGACAACACAGTAAGAAAAAAATTAGCTCATTTCCCCTGTATAATATATTGGCATATCATTGCTTAAAAGGGTTGGTGTAAATGCCTGCACCACAGTGATGATGCTGAGTTTTATTTTCAGTTCAAGATGGGGAGATTCCAAGGGCATACCAATTCAACTATAGACAGGTTTTGAGTCAATGTCATAAAATTTGTCACAAAATTATTTTGTAACACAGAAAGAGCAAGACATATTTTTTGCTTGTTTTGTTTTTAAAGGGAATAAAAATGTTTCTAAGTCTCTTTTGGAAAAAAATAATACTTTTTTAGGTTCACATTTGAAAGGATTATCAATACCACTGGCAAACACCAACAGAACAGAGTGATCCCTCTAGAAAGAGGTTAAGCAAATCATTAAGTTCTCCAATTTACAGGAGACAAGATCTAAATTCCAGTCTCAAGGTATTATATTCTCTGGTTCACCGTGAGATCAGCAAACATAAGACATTAAAGTATGAGTGATAATTGACTAACACAGAATCTGCTACGTCATTTGCCTGGAAACCAGATTTAGCCTCTAGGATTTTCCAGAGGACATTCTAGAGGAGGTTGCTGCCATTGACACCCAAGGAAGGCAATGTTTAAATTGTTCCCTTGAGATGGAAGTTTCTGTGCACTTCAGGCCTTTGGGACCAAAACCTACAAGGCATTTATGAATAGCTGATATGAGAATTTTAATAAAAGTTACAATAACTTGAAATGATGAAAATAGTGTTTTAAAAAATCTATGTACTACTAGTAACAATGCATGCAGAGTGCCAGGCATTCATAACTATTTGGTTATAAAAATATGTGACTGTAATTATGGTATTTACAATCAACTTATAAAAATACATGTAATTCTGAATGGCAATAGGTATCCCTAGCTCTAACCATAAGCCTGGAAGGATTAGAGGATTATTATGGGAAAGTGCATGGGTAATTACAAAATGGACAAAGCTCTAACCCTCTCAAATTCAACATTCAAGAATGGCTATTCTAGCATCATAGGAGTTTCATTTGTCAGAATTCTTCTAACCTCACAAGGTAAAATCCAAATTCTGTGAAAATAAATCGGGATCAAATGGGAAAAGACATTCACAGGATACAACCTTAGTAAAGAATAATTCTTTCATAGAATATTCATGCACAACTGTCAGAGAGGTTCACTATCCCTGGAAGAATTCATGGGATGACATTTAAGCACACCTTTCATTGAAAAAAGTTAGGCATGGTCTGGATTAACCAAATCTTTCCATAATTTAGGTGAGTACCTCTTTGGAGCTTATTAACCATCATGGAGAGTGGAGTTCTTATGGCACTTTCTACTTCAAATTTGTATTCTGATGGAAGAAAACAAATTCACATTGCAGTTTAAATTCAGAAAAGGTTTTTTTTTTTTTACAAACTTTTAAAATCTCTCTTTAAGGGAAAAACACATTTCAGCAAAATACCATATTCTACATAGATGAGATACTTCCCATAGGTTCTTTTCTTCCGGGAGTTGATCAGTCATCTTCTAGCAGTAGGTAGGTTCCCAATTTGAACACCATCAGTCTTTCACAAATGGACAAAACGATGGCAGTAAACTTGAAAAACTAGGGAGAGTTGCACATAGGCTACCAAAAAAGGCAGAGGTTGGGCATTACCTGCAAGTCATGATCTCATATGTTAAGATGTATCTTGGCATTTAGTAATTGGATTTTTGGAAATCCAAATATCTGAGTTTGGGAGGTCAGATGATGCTTAGTTAGATTCTTTCCAGGTTTAAATTACTTCCTAGGACTGAGTTGGGGCATTTTGGGTGGTAAATGAACTCTTTCAGAACAAGAAATTCCATTTCAAGAAATTATTGCTACAGTTCACTAAAGAGTACCGTGGTGTCCTGGTACAAAATGTCCCTTACAAAATTCCACCCCTCTAGTCACTTGAACAATGGGAAATTCACATTTATTTTACTCACTTTGGTCCTTGAAGTCAGAACCTAACAAAGAACTGTTTTCCCTCATCCAAAAAGAGACTGTCTAGATGGAGGTACGGTATTGGAACTGCCTTGGTGGTTTGGCAGTCTATGCCACCATCCTCATATGTATTTGGCAACTGGCATGCTTGATTCTTTCTTTATAAATCAGCCTGAGGGTTCTAGAGGGGAGGAGGGTAGGGGGATGGGTTAGCCTGGTGATGGGTATTAAGGAGGGCACATTCTGTATGGAGCACTGGGTGTTATGAACAAACAATGAATCATGGAACAGTACACCAAAACAAATGATGTAATATATGGTGATTAACATAACAATAAAAATTAAAAAACAAATAAATAAAAAAATAAAAAAAACTAAATCAGCCTGTCAATCTTCTTTGTATATGGAATTGTCTAAAGTAATCAAGAAAAAAAATGACCCAAATAGGCAAGCTTTTGAAAACTTGATAAATGAATGGAGAATGGCATACCTCAGAAAGAAATGGAGTAATAGTTAATGGAACTTCTCAGCTGATTACTGCCATCTTTTGAAAGGGATGTAAAACAAATCTTCACAAATGGTGAGTAAACTATGAAAGAAGAATCCTCCTCGCTACCCCCCAAACCCAACTCTTTAGAAACTTCTACTTCAGATATGAGATCATGGTCTGTAGGTCTACTAGTGTCAAATACCATTTCATTCTAGCAGAGCCATTCAGGTTAGGGTTATCTGTGACATGAATTTAACAAATAATGTGAGAACAATAACTATATGTTTATCGCAATTATTTTCCATACTTGATCAATTGCTACTCTGCCCATATGAACACAGTTGCGAAGACATGAATCATTTCTAATAGAAACTCAGTAACCTCAAGGTAGGACAAACAAACTTCATTTGATAAAATAAAATTTGGTTAAATGATTTTCATTTTAGAGCCCATTCTTTCCCTTAATATCCTGGTAAACTCCTTATTTGGAAAAGTACACTAGTTTTGTTGTTTTGTCATTTCTTAATCTATCAACTTCATTTCCAAAGACCGCAACCAGAATGGAATGGTTTGTATCTCTTTTCTGAACTTAACAGAGTCCAAGAGGTTTTTTCGTTTTCCCAGATTTTAATATTTTAAATTCAATTAAAATATACAGCCAAAGTTGGTGGGAAATAGTACCTCCTCCAGGTAAAAGAGCTTACTAAAAGATTTTAGAATCACTGGACATTGTTCAGTTCTACCTGAAAATTAACTTATTTTACTGCTTGGCATGGGAAAAGGCATTTTCTAGTAATTTTCTGTGACAGGAAACACAGCATTAATCCAATAAGCACCCAACAGACTAAGTCTGTCTGCTGGGGAGCAGTTTTAAACGTTAACTCAATGAAAACATTTACCTCAGTACTTTTTCTGAGAGAGAATTCAGCAGTTATAGTTAATATGCCACCTGTGGAGAGCTACAAACACCCTAGGCGGTGGGCCAACTGAGGAGCACTTTCCAGGTAACAAGAACAATGATATTGCAAGAAGCTACAAAACAATATTTCAGTAGTTATAGTGACCACTACTATAGTGATCATGGCCTGGGTCAATGTGCCAAATATTAATGCAAGGAGCACACTAGACTTTATAGATTTAGAATATTTTCCTTACACTAAGAACCAGTTGATGGTGCGTGATGAGTGGTGATGATCCATTTATTGTTTCATTCTACGAATGCTTCCTAGTTAGATCTCCTTTCTCCTATATTAATTATATTCCATGGCAGTATATTTTCAGCATCTAAAATGAGAGCACTGGTATATGGCATACCCCAACTCTCTCAACACACACACACACACACACACACACACACACACACACGTGCATCCTTATACACACATGTATTGGACAATATGTATAAAATGTTCATTTGCAGTGGGTAAGCTCTCTGAAAGTAGCCAAATCAGCCTTCCCAAATACAGAGAACCGTTCAATGCCAATGAAAAGCCTTATCAACTGTTAAGCTCCAACATGAAATTTTAACCCTTGTCCATGTGATAATTGGTTTAAATGCATTTTGTGTTTTTTGCTAGGTCATCCAAAGCAAGAATCTCAAAGACTGACGTGATATGTAGAATCTAATGGACTCATATCTCTGTTTATTTTGCTTTTCACAGAGTTGGGTAATACTCTTGATGCTGAAACATGAGTTGATTTTGAATTGCCATTAATGCATCTATATTTAGCAAAGGCTGATTTGGCTTTCTAGAGAAAGATCAGCTCATCTGCAAATGGACACCGTCTTCCACACAAACATCAATGTACACTAAAGACAAATCTAAGTATATGTATATATGGCATATATACATATATATGTACACATAAAATGGATTGGGAAGTCCTTTGGTTTAGACGGGATTAAATATGTACTTCCCAAGTGCATAGGTTTCCTTTGACCAACCTTTTCAAAACACAGATAAGAAAAGTGCCATGGCAATTTTGACATTTCCTGTCACTTTCCCTATGTAGAGGCTCCCTTTCCTCTCCTCTCCCTTTTTCTTAAGCATTTTATTTTTGAAAGTGGTTAGATCTTTTGGCTTTCAACACTCCATTGATTTGTCCATTCCTTGGAAGAGCTCTAAGATCACATCAACAAACTTATCTTTGCTGGAGAACAAGGTTGCAAAGAACATTTCCCTCTTCTTTGATGCTCTCTTCCCCCCAAGAAGCGGACACCTTGATGTGTCATGAACAATTCACTCTTGATCTGACTTTCTTTGTTACCCCTGGCCAGCCCAAGCGGCTGAGGTCTGAGCTTTACTCTCCCTGCATCATTGTGCAATACTGGAAAAGAAAAATAATCCATTTGTCTACACCCTTCAGACTGTGGTAACATGATCAGGGTTCTCTTGAATTTCTATGCATTCAATTTCCTCTCTCTCCTTTCGTTTGGCACGTTTCTTTTTCTTGTGGTGCTTTTTGGAAGGGGGGAAGAAGGTTAGGAACACAGGTAAGATAACAAAACAGTGCAGAAGTGTGCAACCCCCAGTGAGCAGCAAGCATTTGAACAGTGTGAAGGTCAGGTTCGAAGGCACAAATAGGAGGGGGACCAACCCAATAAGAAAAGAAGTAACATTTTGCAAAATGGCTGTCCCATGCTCTTGTAGGGAGCTTTTTATACATTGTGTTCGGGTGTGCTCAGTTGCTAATACAAATGTGTAAAGCAGTGGTGCACAGTGGTCAATGGCAAAATTTAAAGTGTAGATAAGGCACAAGATAGAAATGCAATCCATGTCGACGTTCCATAATGTCATTAAGCCCAGAACGCCCAGCTCAATTGAGGTGACACTAAGAATTAGCCAGAAGTTTCCCAGAGGGTGGATCACTAGGAAAAAAGTCAGGATTAACACCAGGAGAACACCAAAGCCTGCAATCAGAACAGGCACCGTGACAGACAAGCCATAATGATCCATGAACACAAAGGAGGGGTTGAACACGATAAATCGGATGCTCTTTGATAGGGACAGGGGCCTCAATTTTTCCAACACTTCTATGACTTCCTTCTGCTTGTCTCTGCTAGTCCTGGCCACCAGATACAAGCGAGAAGCAATGATGTTGTTTTCATCCCCTGCCTTGGAGAAGATGATATCGTTTCGAAAATGCTGGAATTCTGGCTTTTTTAAAAATGAACTTTGTAGGACACTGATAAAGTCACTCTTGTTATTGGCACTGATGTTGCTAACTTTCAGGAACTGGTAATACTGCTCCACCCAGGACACTGCAGTGAACCCACTGCAGAGTCTCCGTAGATCCTCCTGGACGCTGCTGTTCCAGTACTCCAGGGGCTCGTAGATGTAGAATCCTATCACTGGGCTGTAGTTGCTGAAATATTTCTGCTGAACCATGGCATAGGAAATGCTTGGGGAGTCACTGGCTAGTAGATTGATGATGTTGGCTCTGTCACTGATCTGCAAGCACCCCATGAAGGAGAAGGAGGCATAGATGAGATAGAGGATGACAACAAATGGCTTCACGTAGATATTGGTAATCCATTCATTGTAATGTTCACGGAGGAAGTGCTGAATAAAATGGTGCTGGTAGGGGTTCGTCTCGTGATGGGATGTCTGTTGATGCCCATCACTCATCACTGTCTGGAACCACACAGGTTTGCGGTCCAGGTATTCCGCAGAGGGGATCTTACAGCAAAAGATGCTGTGGTAGCGGTTTTGCTCGAGTTGGCCGGCGAAGACCAGACAGGAGCCAAAGAATGAGAAAATGTAGAAGTAGTTCAACAGAATGGAGACACACATGTTCTGACAGAAGACCTTCACAGCCTCTATGTTTGTGAATGGGCTGGCACCCATGCCAAACGTAATGAAGTACAAGGAGCTGGTCATGGTATAGGTGACCATCACATCAGAATAGGCATCTGCTACCCTGTCTTTGAAGGGCAAATTCTCTCTTGTTCTCCTCCATCCAGACAGAAGCTCAAATACTCCTTTAGTTCCATGACCTAGTTTTTTAAAAAAAGAAAGAGAATAATCGTTTTATTATCTATTATCTATGCTAAGCAGTGCTTTAGACTCCAATCTGCAAAATGCTATGATCCTCCTACCAGGGTCTCAAAATTTGAGTTACACAATGGGATATATTTAGTCCCTGTGTCCACTTTAGCAAAATCCAAATTAATTGGTATTCTGGGTAAAATGAAATCCATGTTGTCTGTCTTATTAATTCGACAAGTCGTAAATAAAATTGACATTATGTGATTTTTTTTCTCCTCCTGCACACATGTTGTCTCCCTAAGCGGGTCATAAGTTGTGAATGGTAGGGGCTGTTATTCATGCATTTTCAAATGCCCCTCAACACCAGTTGAGTGCTTGATCAACTGACGCATTGACTGATAGTCCCGATTCTCCATTTTAAGCTGACTTACATGCTGATTTAGAAAATCATAAGATGATTTTAAACACTTAAAAATCACTTTACATTGATTTTACAATGTTAATAATCCACTTGGTGGCCAAGTGGCTTAGAAACCAATTCCTATAGATAGGATTAATTAACACTGGATGTGAGTTGAAAAAAATCCGCCAGGTCACATAAAAGACCGGGCAAAACCTTCAGGGTGAGAGATCACAGCAAGCATTTCCTTTGGGCTCCTCACAGAGCTTTTATTCACACAGTATGGATGCTGACTAACATTTGCTTCATTAAAGTGGATGGGGAATGGTTCTTTTTAATCAACTTCTGTGCACTCTTTAATAAGGGTAAATAAGCAAAAGCTTCATTCAACAAATATTACTTGAGCACCTGCTATGTACCAGATACAGTTAGATACTGAATTGTTCCCCCTGCCCCAGGAACTTAACAGCTTTTAAGATACTACCACTTGCTTCCTTATCAGCAAAAGCAGAAAGCAGTTGGGAAAGTAAAGGTATTATTCCATATCTTCAATTTCCCTCTTTTCACTTCCCTGAATTAGCTCTGTCAATTACCATCCACAATGTATCAATTGGTAACTTTCTAACTGAGTGAAAATCTTCAGAGATCACTCTTGCCCTTGTAGGCAAAGCAATACTACACACAAACCTTTTCTATGAATGGGTACAAGCTGTTTGGGCTCTTCTCCAAGAAACCCATTAGAAAAAAATGTAGCTTAAAGGCACAAAATGACCTAGTTCAAGAAAACTTGGAAAATGGACTTTGTGTGGCACCTAGATATTGGAGCAATTCACTCAGTAATGCTTTAACAAACATATTATAATGGCTGGGGTCTTATTATAATCACTGATTTTGTGATGTTGATAGAGGTGCTAATTGACCTACATAATTTTCCCCCTTCTTTGTTACTTTTATTTGGGACTGCAATGGGCACAATTAAAAACTATTTCTCAGACTACCTTTCAACTAGAGGTGGTTCATGTGACATATTTCTGGGTAATGTAACTGATAGTCGCCTAAGGATGCTTATTCGAAAACCAGAAGG
This sequence comes from Callorhinus ursinus, assembly GCF_003265705.2. Taxonomy (NCBI): domain Eukaryota; kingdom Metazoa; phylum Chordata; class Mammalia; order Carnivora; family Otariidae; genus Callorhinus; species Callorhinus ursinus. The sequence goes on from NW_027397084.1 coordinate 6,300,478, forward strand.
AACTTTGTCCTAAATGGCATCATGGAGCCACCAATAAGAGCCACGGTCTACCATCCTCTCTAGGTCTCCTTAAAGAGAGCCAAATCTCCATTTGTCTAAGCCACTGTAAGTAAGGTTATTACATGCAGCTGAACCTATTCCTAACCAACAAAGTTTTGTAGGTGAGTTAACATTACTGAAATCTTTTTAAATGATGTTTAAATATATATAATGCTAATCTTTGACTTCAAAGATACATGAGTTCACCTATCTTGGGAATTTTTATTAATTATTCATTGTTGCTGCATTGGAATTCTTCTTATCCTAAATATAAAGCCTATTGAGTCTCCAAAGTTCTCTCTTCTGAGTCCCCAGTCAGAAAAGGTAAGTTTATCCTAGCAAGTAGAAAAGGTTAGGCAAATTGCATTTAAGTATAAGGTAAGTTTTTTTGTGTGTGTGTGTGTGTGGGTTTTTTGGAGGCAATGATCTATTACTTCTTGCATTTAATTACTAGCTCAACATATATGTGTATTAAGTCTAATGATTATTTTTTTGAGTCTAATGATTCTTAACATTAATTCTTCATTTTTCTCTTCTGCAAGACTCCTTGACCAAATGGAATACTTGTTCTTTCATTCCCTTGACAAAAACATATTAGGATATTAGCTGAAGTAATTAAAATAATTCTTTAATTAGAGCACTTCTCTTCTGAAATGAGGACTCTTGCTATCTTTGTAGTCATAAGGAGGGAAAAGGCTACATGGGGCTGCAGCTAAATTTGGCTTTCCTTTGCTAATGGTCACTTTTATGGAATAGTAGGTACACTATGTAGGCCAGATTGTTGCTTTATATAGTACAAAGGTCTGTGTAGGAAGATGATGCTAAACTGTATTAGGTTAAATAACCACTCTAAGTGTGATGAAGACTGAACACATAATTTCCAAACTTTGGAGAGGGCATATTTTATCCCATTCATAGGTTTAGATATTTTATAGTCCATTCCTACTGATATTCACTCATTTGATTCTCACCATAATCTAGCTAATTCTTAGCAGTTCAGATCTATTACCTGCTGCATCCACAGTGGTCTTTCCTTTCCCCATGAACCTGCCCATGATCAGTCTTATCTTCTTAGTTTTATTCACGCTATTTTCTCTGCCTTATAATACCTTCTTCTCATTGCTGGTCACATGGAAATTCTGTCCATCCGTGTGTTAAGCATCAGCTCAATTCTCTAATTTGCCGGGAAGCCATCTCTGACAATTCCAGACATACTGATTTTTTTTCTGTTCCTTAAGGTCTTACTGCACTAATTAGTTACTCATTTTGGCACACAACCATGTGCTCTTTTGCTCTGGAACAAAATGGTTTTCTTAGGATATGTTCTATTTCTTTGGTTAGACTGCAAATTCTTCAAGGTCAGGGAATACATTTTATGTTACTTTTATACTCTGCAGAACATCTGGCAAAGTGCTAGATGCCCAGAAGATGTCCACTAATCTCTAATTGAATTCAATCAATTCTTGATTCTAGTTGGGTTGAAAAAATGTATCTTTTAATTACTTTTTCTAAAATTTATTATGCATTTTTATATCTCCAGAAGTTATACACTTTTAATTCAATTCAACACAATATGTATTTTGATTTGTTATACACAAGGACCCATACTAGTCCACATAAAAAACATAAAGGTAAACAAGAAACACAATATTTTCCAACATCTGTCAGAGCAGAAGGCCGTTTTTACTTGGATAATTCTGAGAGATTATAGCTTCTAATACAGATGAATTTTAGAAGCAGTCCCAAGGGTGTTCACAAGCGTTCCTGTCTTCTACTAACTAGATGCCAGTAGCACACTCCACAGTTGTGACTACCAAATATGTCTCCAGACATTGCCAAATGCTGACTGGGGGATAAATTGCCCCCAGTTGAGAATTACTGGTGTAGTGAAAAGAAAAAAGATAGCATGCATGTGCATACACACACACACATATTTGAATCACCTTTTTCTGGCTATAAAAACAGGACATATTTCCATCAAAAATTTGGGAAAGATGGAAAAAATAATGGTGAAAAATTATTTCATAGTCCTACAACACTGATAATTGCTGTTAACAATTTTGTGTATTTCTTTCAGTTTTGTATGTACATATTAAACTTATCCATTCATCCATCCATCCATCCATCCATCCATCCATTCATCCATCCAGATTGGTAACTACCTAATTATTTCATGAAACAGAGCTCCTGTAAGGAGATATTAGAATCTGGGATTTCTCTTGCTGCTGTTCAGTTGGCTCTCAACAACCATGGAGAACCTGCTTTCTAGCCTCTGCAGTATTTTCTCTCTTGGTTTCTTGCTTTTTACTTTGGTTTCCATTCTGAGGCTGATACCATGTTTCTAATATCTGCTCACTTGAAAAAAGCCCTAACTCTCTACCATACCTTTTTAGAAGGGTATATGCACTCTTTTCCACCATTACTGAGGGTCTTATTCCAATTCAGACAAGACACCTGAAATCAAGACATTGGTATTCACCCAAAAGGAAGTGACCCACCATCTTAGATGATGCTTATAGAACACGTATGAGTGTGACTTGCCCCACTGAACTGATTCCATTATATTTTCTCCTTGCTCCTGACAGTTCTTTGCTTCTGTCCCATTTCTACCAAAATCCTTAATCCTTACCTAAGGCCTCAGTTTGTCTTATAAACAACTCTGTTCAAATTGCTGACTGGTGAGACACATATATATCAGCAATTAACTGACATATAAAGAATAATTGCATTCTTTCTAAGTAGAGATGAATGGTACGGACTATGAAAAGACACCTACTTCTTTCTGAGGGATCAGGGAAAGCGCTACAAGTTTCCTATAGGCAGGGGATGATGCGGTCTAGAGTGATGGAATAACATGAATTAAGGCATAAGTTTATCTGTAAATTAAGAGGAGGTAGTTGTGGCTTTCATATTTATAATTGATATTTTTTCTCTGAGCAGAGATTATCTTGTTTGATATAGCAGGTTAAGCCATTGTTGGAAATATGCATTTAATACTCCAGAAGATGACTGCCAAACTTTGATCATGATTTCCTTCCATTATATTAATATATATTTGCAAACTACATTAGAATGCCATAATAAATGGCTCAACTGGGACATTATTGGATAGCTAATCTTTCTCTTGGCAAAGTTTCACGAAGGAATAGAAAGGGAACTCTCACGAGTAAAAATGCTTTGGACAGAGTTGGAACTGGGAGAAAAATTCAATGTGGGAAAGGAATCAAAATTAAAAGATTTGTGTGTGTATGTGTGTGTACTGAATATTCTAAAAATCTTCAGGGATGTTGTTGGGAGACCTCTTTCCAAATGAAAGCAAATGGAAGCACTGTTCAATAACAAGCAAAACTTATGTGACATCTGGCTAATATATTCAATTTAACAATAATTTAAGAAGTTCTGTTATTTACAATGGATAAATATGGAAAAATGAAGATTATATGGATTCTTCTTTTGGTCATAGCATTGCAGGTCAGCCAGTGGGAAAATCTTAAACGGTTAAAATTTAAAAGCATGTATTTTTGTTATCAAACAAAACTGATTTCAGTCCTAAATGAGCTGAATAATATTCGGAACTGGTTATAATTCCATTTGAGCCTGAAGCAATCACTTTACAACAACTAAAGAGGACTTCTAAAGTAAGATCTCTCAGAACAGATTCCTTCCCACACTTAACATTTCTCTAAAGTCCTTCTCTCCCAAACCCAGAATTCAAAAAAAAAAAACAAAAAACGTTTAACAAGGATTAAATCAAATCAGACCTAATTGTTACTGATTCAATTAGTACTCCCTACTGGGCTTCTCTTGATATATTGCTCTACTAAGCACCATCTGTGGGCTTCTAATTCTTTCTGATCAGCTGAATTAGAATTCTCTTCATTTGCCTTGAGAAGATCTACTAGTGAACCTCCCTTTATACTTGAATATGTCAAGACTTCAGCAGGTCATGAAATCTTGACATCTCCTGTTTCAATGACATAAGAAATAAAGGTAAAAATAATATTCCTTCTTACGACCTGCTCTGGAGAAATCTTTTTACTTTCTCTGAGCATTTATTTCCGCTTTGGTTAGCTATGCTTTCATTAATTGTGTTTGTGGAAATCACCCTTAAGCTCAGGTGGAAGAATATTTTGATTTTCTATTGGGCTCTTAGGCTATGTGACTTACCCATACCAATCAAATGAATAAAGAACGAATAAAAAAAATAAAATTCAGTCAACTGAACCAGTAAAGCAGCTAACAACAACAACAAAATCTGGATATTGAATCAACATTTTGAGTTACCGTTCACTTGTTCAGCGCTATACGGGAGCCTTATCCATTGTTCCTTCTGTTTAGTTGGCTGTTCCTGCTTCTATTTTAAAGATACCACTCAAAGATGAGCTCATCTCTAATACCTCCTGCTTGCCCTCTTCATCCCTAACTCAGCTGCTTAGAAGTCTATGTTCCAACACATATTGTAGCGCTTACTACTACACCCAACTAAAATTATCCATTGGTGTGATGTTTTTTATGTAAGTCTGTAAGGTCCTCACTGTCTAGGGTAGGCGCTGTCATTCCATTTTTGTATTTCAATTATTTGACACTTATTGGTGCTCAATAAATGTTTGTGAAATTGAATTGGTCATGATCTGTGTTTAGTCTTAAAGGTATTTTTAGGTGTTGCAATGATTGTTACTAACAGCTCTATATTCAGCATTAAGAGTCTGTGACATAATTTGCCTCATTTTACTGAGAAGGGCATTTCCTGAGTGTTACCCAGTGATTCTATGGTGGAGCTGGTGATAGATATCAATGATGTTCAATTGTAAAACTAGCATATAATTAATTAATTTGGCTGGTTCAGCATTACAAATGTGAGGAATGGAATATGAAATTAAAAAGCTTGTTCTAAATTGTTATTTGGCAGGATAGAAATGAATCTACAGGGTACCCCTTCTACCCAAGAGATAGATTTTTTAAGACATTTTCTAATCCCCATGGTGTCTCACCTAGAGGTGGTGAGCAGTGTGTATTTGTAGACTGACTACTTTTAATCAACTCTCATCTAGGATAAATAGGTGATTATCAAGCTCTATTCATAAAAATGGTCAAGGCTTTTGCCTTTTGACACCTAGAGCCTCAAAGACATAGGGTAGGTAGTTATTCAACAGGAATTTCTAAGCCACTGTTGCCAGAGGCATATTGGATGGTTTTACCTGAAACTGTGGATGGTATTGTGCAATGAGGGGAGGGTCTAGCTTCATATCACCCTTAAGCAGGAAGGGACTTCTCTTGAAACTTTCCCATCCCAGTACAGAATGAAGGAGGCTCAACCGCAGGGTAAAGAGGCAGCATCTTGCAATGAAAAGAGGAATTCAGAATGAATCTGAACAGACACTCATCTCTCAGCACTTAGCAGGAGGTTAGAGTATTTCATTAAGTCCCTAAGAAGAAAAAAATGGAATTTAGTATCAGATTCTCATTGGATGGTTTTCAGTGACCTTGTGTATTTTATACATATCTTAATGTATCAAAAAGGGCAGATAGTTTCACTCCAGAGTTGCATTCCATCATTTTTGCTAATTTATTTTGTAGTTCTGTATGAAATTAAATTAAAAAATCTAGTGTGTATGTGTGTTTCCTCATATACACATGTAGGTTGTTCTAAAACCTGGTGACTATTGCAGCTAAGGCTTTAATACTCAAAGTGGGCAAACTAGGTAAGTAACATGATTTGATATTGTGGTTAATAGCACATCCCCAGAGCCAGATTGCTTGAGTTTGTTTATTTTTTTTAAAGATTTATATATTTATTTGAGAAAGAGAGAGAGTGAGAGTGAGTGCGGGGGTGGGGTGGGTGGAGGGGCAGAGGGACAGAGAGAATCCCGAAGCAGACTCTCCACTGAGCGGCTAAGCACAGAGCCTGACATGGGGCTCAAATCCAGGACCCTGAGATCATGACCTGAGCCAAAATCAAGAGTCAGATGTTTAACCAACTGAGCCACCCAGGTGCCCCCAGGTTGCTTGAGTTTAAATCCCAGGTTTCTTTCTTCCTAGCTCTGTGACCTTGAGCAGATTATTTTTTTTTTAAATATTCCACTTTTCAGTTTCCTCATCTATGCAATGAGATGACAATGGGGCCTACCTTATAGGATTGTTATGAATTTTAGGTAAGTTAACATATGTGCTTGGCACACAGTAGGTGCTATATTGAATGGAAAAGTTCAGTGCTGGCAACTGCAGGATGTTTGCATCCAGAACATTCCAAACCATTTGACTTGGAATGCCACCTTCTTAATGCAGCCTGTTTACCTCTATCTTTACCGCCACAGCTGAGTTGACTTTTGGGGGGGATCCCCGGTACTCTCTTTTCAGCTTTCCTTGCTGCGGAGCCTCAGTGCTGCCAAAAGATGAAACATCCCTGCAGGGCCAGCACACATATGGTGGCCTGCTTTCCTGTTCTCTCCTTTTCTCTGGTATTCCCATTCAGGGGAAAAAAAAAAACAACAAGAAAACTCTGAGCAAGCTATTTGTTTTTTTCTCAATGCTTTTCATGTCTTTCAGGTTCTCTGAAATGAATAAACATTGTTTTCAGAAAAACAGCCTTGACAGTTTGGTGCTGTCAAGTTGGCCTCGGATGTTACCAGGAGCTGGTCTGGCACCCACAGCTGGGCTTAGGGCGATCCTCTTGACCCCAGAGAGTCTGGCAGAACTGCATCATGGAAGACCAGTCTGTGACTGGGATGGATTGAGACAAAAGAAGACCATTCCTTAATTATGGCTGAATATATGTGAAACACAACAAAACATAAAATGAACCAAACATCCTCTGATACCAAGAACGGTAGGAGTGATTGCCATTTCTTTACCAATCACAGTTTAGTCTTGATCTCCTAGTCTTAAGTCTGGTGTTCTGGCCTTCTAGGTATAAAAATTATTAAGATAACTGATCATTGAATTAGCCTCTCTTCTTGACAGTAACCAGCCATGCTGCTTTGAACCCTCTTCCAAACCACCTAACACTTGCAAAAATCATATAAGTCCATTCTAATACCTTAGTCCTGTATTGCTCCATGGTCCCCAATGGTATGTGTTCTTCCTCAATGTAATGAGTCAATTAACCCAAATTTGTTCAACTATAGTAGTATTCCTGGTGGTCTTTGGCTGGAGGGCAGTGGCATTTTATTATAAATATTTTTGGAAAACAAAAGAAATTAAAACTTTTGTTGTTATAGGAGTTAGAGCAGGAACACTGAGTCAGACTTAAGCCCCGCAGACTTGAATTTCCAAACAAAGGGATGGCCTTCAGGTGGAAGAAATATTTTGGTTGCTTAATCCGTGGAAAAAAAGAAGAGGTGCCAGTTGGCCATATGAGAAGTGGGAAGATGTTCTGAGAGGAAAATAACATAGATATTAACATAGGGAAAGTGAGGAGGAGCCATGTGGACAAAGAAGTCATTTTTTGAAGCAAAAAAGAGCAATTAATGGAAGAATGGGTGATCAGGCTGAAAATCTTAAAATTGACACGAGAAGTGGATTTGCAGTTTATAAACTAAGCATGAGCATATGCTTAAAAAAATCAAGACCCAGAATAAGGGATCATATAAAAGAAGAAAATAATGAACAAAAATTTGTAGGAATGAATGAAAATTAAGATACAGTGTTTATTGAGGTAAAGACATTTAAAGAAGAAAAATTAGAAGAATTAATTCATTTGAAGGACATTTCCTGAGTGTCTCCCATTAGGAAAATATGGTGGAATTTCATCCTTCTGAAGTTTGATAATTCCCATTTGTCGCACTTGAAAACTACATCACCTCCACATGCCTGAATTTAGCAGTTCATTAATTACAAGCTTTGGGGATCTTCTATCCTATAAATAGTAAAAGCAGTGATAAATTAGGATTTCTGTAACACCGAGATCTGGAGAATGCTTTTAAAATGTCTGATTCAATCACTGGGAAACACGTTTGAAATCGAAGTAATCTTACTTAGCAAAGTTAAATTTTGCATAGTTTTAGTTTCCTAATAAATATTGTTCAAAAGAAATTTTCAAAGTTGTAGCATGAATGCTTGATAATGCTTCAGAGGGTAAGTTTTCTGGGAGCATCCTTGAGTGTTTTGCTGCCTTTTTTACCAATGAAGATGAAATAAAAACATCCCATGGGCTGGAATTTCTCTCTGAACAGAATGGCCTAAAGCCAGTGGAAACTCAATTAACCAGAAAGCTCAGGAATTAGATCATTTGAATAATCATTAAATTAATCAACCAGAACTTCCTTTTTGAATCAACTTTTATTGGTTGATTAACTTTATTGGAGATCTTTCTAAAATGCATTAGACTTATATTCCTCTTCTGTGTCCTGTCTGGAAGGAAGAAAAGAAGAAAGGAAGAAGGGAAGAAGAAAAAGAAAAAAGTGTAGCAATTAAAAGGCTGTACTCTGGAGTAACACATTTTGGTTCTTGTTCTTGCTCTATAACCGTGTGATGTGTGATGTGGAGAAAATGAATTATTTTGACCTCTATGTGCCTCACTTTCCTAAAAAATGGGGATAAAAATGGTACCTATTTTAAGGGGTTAATGTGAATATTAAATGAGATAATAGTTACAATGTGCCTACAGCAGTGCCTGGCATACAGGAAGCACTCAGTGAATGAGCTATTATTATTTATTGAATAATATTTTTCTGAGTCATCATATTATGCACAGAAAATCAGGAAGCAATATGGCATATTGATTAAGTTTTGCATTCTGTGGGCTTACGCTTCCTCACTACCATCAATTAAGTGTATGACCTTGAGCAAATGAACTCCGTGGCTGATTTGGCAATCTGTAAAATAGGGAGAATAACCGTATTTGCTTCAAAGGATTGCCATGTTAAAGGAAAAACAGACACATGGATCCCTTAGTACAAATATCTGGCGCACAGTGAGTGCTCCCGCAAATGTTAGCTATTATTGAATAGTATTATATAGTTGTAGAAGTGTGGGAGTTTGGATGAATGTGTACCAGGCCTAGAGAAATGTTTACAAGTTTTCTTCTCTGATTCTTATTTTGAAGTTTGCCTTTTTTTTTTTTTTTTGGTCCTTAGAAGTTAATTGTGGAAAAATCCTGATTAATAAAGGCTTTTAGTTAACTGGATTCAACTAATTGTGACATTCCTTACATGAGTGTTCTTATTCAGAATAAGCTAATAGAGTTGCTCTCCTTTAGCAGGAGGGAAGCTCAAAGGGAGCTTTCCAGTCACTGTGTTTGTGACTCACAGAGGAAACCACAATCACCTCCAGGAGAACATGGCAGAGCTGCTGGGATGGCTGAGTTCCATTAGTCCGGAGGGCAAGGAGACCACTTCCAGAAGGTCCTCGAAGTGACAGGACTGGTGTTATTTGAGTATCCCTGATGAATACAGACTTCCTTTTCAGTTGAGAAGGTTTGCTTCTCACCATATTTGCTAGTCCCTTTTCCACTTTTAGTGGTTCACAGTTTAGCTCGACTTTATCATAGCATACATTTATAAACAAGAGTTATATCTTTTCTGATTCTTATCATAACATTTTCTTGTTAAGGTGTTAATTCACAATAGAGGTTAGAGGACAGTGGGTGGTGTGGGTAGTAGCCTGGCAGAGGGGCTCCTGAGTACAGGTTCTTGTGTTCATGCCCAGGTTCAAACTTCAGTTGTATTACTCCCTAAGTGGATCCCTTCATGGATACTCTCCATGTTGGTTTCCTCACATGAAGAACAAAAAATGCAAGCACTTGCCTGGCAGTGTTGCTAAAATATTAAATTAAATAACTCAAATAAAATGTTTACCATAGTCCTTGGCACATATTAAACACTCGGTAAATATTAGCCATCACTTTTCATGTATGTGTTCATATCCTACAGCACATGGCTCTGTTTCATTCTTGAAGTTATAAATAGAAATGACAATGAATCATGACAACATGCCAGGCCACTAAATACAACTTCAGTGATTGAAAATTGTAGGAAACTCTTACTGATCTCTTGTGATAAATCTTACTCCTTTCCATCATCATAATCCCTATGGACTTTGTCCTGCCTATTTCCATTAGGCAAAGATTCATCAAGAAACAATAAGAAACAAATGAAAGCTTCCCAGATTGCTATGACTATAAAACAACTAACTGGACTCTAGGGAAGGATGATTTTTGGTCCTGTGACCATTAGAAAGTTCAGGGAGACAATCTGAAGGTTTTTAGCACATGGAGATGTATGAAAACTCAAGGGCTCTTTTAGCAATTATAAAAATAAAGAAACCCCAAGTCCACATTATTTTTTCCAGAATACTTTCACTTATAAATAACTGACAATAATTCAGGGCCCAAAAATATTAAGTAAAGAGCGGATGACAGAATGTCAGCAGGTTGTAAAATTTATCTCTTTGACGCCTTCTGAGATTTCTCAAGAGGTAGATTCTATTAACACTGGTATGGGAATCTTCAATAAAAGAGCACACGTCTCAAAGAAAATGATCAACTTATCAGTAGATATTAATGACAGACCTCCTACCATATGCTACATGAGAGCCCACTCAGCTTTCCCCCCTGATGTGTGTTCTCTTTCTACAAGCCCAACAAGTGAATACCTGCCCAGATACTTTCTGAAATTTGGAAAGTTATTCCATATTTAGAGGTGAAACCAGTCACCCTGAAATTTCCAAAATCTGCTCCTAATTGTATCCTTTGAAATATGTGCCATCAAAGAATTGGGTGACCATGTAACCAACCTGCACAAGATGGGGGCTCCCGAATCTGGCATGGCAGAGTATCTCTTTGACAAGCACACCTTGGGAAACTGTGATAGTGAGAGCTAAGCCTTAGGCTGTCTTCCCATAGCCACAAGGGTGACTTCCCTGGTCACCAAGGCCGTGCATGCATGTTGGGGTTACCTTTACCTTTTCTATAAGTTGTACCAAAACATCTACTTAACTTCTTTCATTTGTACCATTCTTCAAATAAAGTAATTTGGTATCTCCCCACCAAAAAAAAGAAATATGTGCCAGTTATTCGGCCACATACCCATACTTCAAATATTGAAGACAATAGCATGGTACCTTCAGTCTTCTCCAGGCCAATCATCTCATTACTTTGTTTCTCTGATGACATCTGCCTAGGACTCAATCTGAAGTACTACATAGCAGTAAAAGTGCCTTGAAATCAATGAGCATGTCTTCATTTTTGTTTGTTTGTCTGTCGGTACCTAGCAGTGTCATGGTTGCTGTGAGTGCTAAAAGAATATTTTTTGAGTTTTATGTAAAAATTTTTGTAGCTAAACTTGCTAAGCTCAAAGGCAGGTTGAGGCATTACAGGGAGTGGCAGATGATAAGTCCTGTGATTATCTCTTAATTATAATTAGGGAACACATCAGAGGGGTTGAATTTACATGTTGTTAATTGTGACACTCATTTTACCTTCTGTACTGTAGTGGGTGATGACATTCTAGTAAGTTGATGGTAGAGGTGATTTTTGTGACAAGTGTGGTCAAGTCAGTATTGCACAAAGCCTGTTTTCATCAACTATAGAGGCACTCAAAGGTAACATCTATTTTTGTCTTATGAGGCAGCGTATCCTAGGAATGCTTCTTGGATAGATTTACAAAGTCTGTGAATAAACTAATACATGTGAAAACAAAACAAAAACAAAAAAGACATAGATTTCCATACTGGCTCTCCATGCAACATGGCTGGCCTGATTTGTCAGTGGAGTTGCCTGACACTTCAGATTTATGCTAGGAGAAGAAAGTTAAACTATATGAAAATCTACAAGTGAAAATTATTTCAGTATTTAACTTGAGGATTTAGTCTTCCATGAAAATAGAAATACTTCTGGGAAGATTCACCTTGTAAACACACTTCTTTCTTTGTGCTGAATGAGTTTGTCATATCCTTTCCTAAAATAGATGTGTATTGACAAAATAGGCTGGGTACAAAGGAAGGAGTCACTGATGAGTAGATGTACACAAAGGGGATCCTGAGGAATATCACTATGTATGAATCTCATGCCCTCCTCAGGAGGCATGCATATTACTTTTCTTTCTTTTTTTAAAAAGATTTTATTTATTTATTTGAGAGAGAGAATGAGAGAGAGAGAGCACATGAGAGGGAAGAGGGTCAGAGGGAGAAGCAGACTCCCTCCTGAGCAGGGAGCCCGATGCGGGACTCGATCCCGGGACTCCAGGATCATGACCTGAGCCGAAGGCAGTCGCTTAACCAACTGAGCCACCCAGGCGCCCGCATATTACTTTTCCACCCTCATTTAATAGTTAAGAAATGGAGTCTCAGAAGAATCCATGACATATAGCATTTATAGAGTTCTTTTGTTGGTCAGGACCAGAATCCAAATCTTTAGCCTCTTACCCTAGTGTGAGTAGACTGTGATCTTGAGAGCAGTGAGTGTGTCCTGCTTTGATTCTTATATAACCATTTCCTAAGGCAATGCTTGGCACTTAGTAAATAGTTATTATAAAACTGAGGAGTGAATGGGTACTGCTGAGCTTCCACGATTTCTGGTGTTCTAGTATGTTGTGGAGGGGATACTTCTCATGTTTCCAAGAGTTGGTTTCCATCCATTCTCATTTGGATAGTACTAGAGAGTCTACTTGTATTAATGAGTGAGTAAGGGAGGGTCAGGTCTTGCACTCAGCTTTCTCATTCCACGCAGAAGCACACTTGGCCCTTTTGTTCTAAGGGGGAGGCATGTTATCCATCTCTCATTGTTGGTCTCCAGCACACTCTCTTCTGACAGCAACTGGATTTGTGAGGAAAATCACAGTCTTCCATGAAGTTGGCTGCTAAAGAAATCTTAAGGGGGATGCCTTAAAGACCTAACTCTCCTTATAGGCAAGAGAGGGAAAAATCTAGATTTAGGATTTGTTAGGTAGAGCTCCCCACATTAGCCTCTGGTACCATATAAGATCTCCATTCCAGCTTTACCAGGAACTTTGGGAAATATTGTCCCTCCACATATAAGGATGAAAATATGATTTTCATTTAGGTCCTTGGGTATATATTCTCCACTGCACAGAGCCCAGCAAGGAGGAGGACTGATTGATTGAGATGACTGATTTCCACACATTACCTATGAAATGATCAGTGAAAGAATATATCTTTAATTTAATAGTCTGGTACTAGTTATAGAGTAGGCACACCATAAATACTCAAATCAAAGCTACAGTTTTCTTTTTTATTTGTTATTATTTCACCTTCCAAAATAGCATTTTATATTTCTAAATTGCATTTTAAACCATCATATCCGTGTATCTAAAATTTTAGGTCATTTACCAAATCTTTTTGGCTAATATTAATTTTTAAATATCTGTGTAAAGAGTGCCATTCCAATAATTTGACCCGACCCTGTGCTTTTCAATTATTTCCTCTATGCAGTAATTAGGCAAAACTGCTAAAACATATACTGTTGTCTAAGGAATTTTCCTCATTGAATAAGAATGGAAGCATGGGATTAGTAAAAGAACTTCTCAACAGCAGTCCTGGAGATTCAGGGTCAGTTTAATGTGCACATGTTACCACTCACATTTCTTTTCAAGGGTTACTTTAAAAAGGGGAAATACAAAGACCAGAGAAAAGTAGCAATGGACTTCATCAGCTTGTTTATGTAAAACTGAATGAGAGGCTTCTACCTTTCAATACAATGTAGACGTCCTTCCAATTAAAAGCAAAATTACTTCAGGAAGACATGCATCCCTTTCAGGAGGAAGAAGGGTAGCCCACTGCAGGGAAATAAAGAGGAAAGGAGGGAAGGAAAGACGAGAAGAAGGAAAGAAAAGAGTAACAAGCTTGTTTTTTAGATTAGGTCCCTACTGGTCTTGGGGTCATTGGATGTCAGATTCTCCCTATTTCTCCAATCAAAGAGGTCACTCTTCTCCCTGGAGAAAAATCCAGTAAAGGGTTTGCATGAATAAATGGAAGGATTTACTCTTAGATATTTTTTTCTTCAGGGGGAAGAACAGAAGTATCCATAAGTGGAAGAGTATTTGCTCCTACAAGAGACAAGAGATTAAATACTAAAGCAAAACATCAGATACAGGTCTAGGAACACCTCTCCCCTTTATAGCCGGGTTATATGATACTATATATGACACAAATCCTGGGATTCTTGCAAGAATTTCTCCTATGTAATGCACATAGGAGAAATTGGTTGTTTTATTTTTTCCTCCAAAATACTTTTTGTTGCTACTCTATTGTTCTTATGAATTTACATATTTTGCCAACTTCTGAAGCCATATCAGATGTCTCTTGGCTTCTAAGCACCGAGCTCTCACTATACTATGATCATTATAGATGCTTAGGAAATATTTTTGACAAATTTAATAAATTAGTTTTCCTGACTGCCACCAAATGGGATGGTATTTATGAAATGGCTGTGGAACCAGTAATAATTTATCATGCTCCTTAAATGTAACACAGGCAAAATAGCGTACAGCTACTAAAGATTTCTGACTTCAAATGCATCTTATTGGGTATAGAAAATGAGTTCGGAGATCAAACATTTGCTGAAATAACTTTGCATGTTTTCTTAATGGGGTTTGCAAATTAAATAGAAAAAAAAAAAGAAATGGAAGGTGATCCCTTCCTTTTGTTTTGAACAACCTTATCGAGATACATGACATATAATTCACCCATTTAATGTATGCAATTTAATGATTTCTTAGTGTATTAAAGAGTTGAGCAACCATCACCACAATCAATTTTAGAAGTTTCATCATCCCAGAACAAACCCCATACCCATTAGTAGTCACTCCTCATTCCCCATCTCCATCCCCTAGGCCCCCAGTCCTAGGCGACCACTAATCCACTTTCTGTCTCTATAGGTTTGTCTATTTCATGTAAATGAAATCATACGATAAGTAGTCTTTTGCAACTGGCTTCTTTCATTTAGCATAACGTTTTCAAGTTTCATTCATATTGTAGTATGTATCAGTACTTCATTCCTTTTTATGGCCAAATATTATCACACTGTATGGCTATGCCACATTTATTTATCTATGCATCAGCTGATGAACATTTGGGTTGTTTCTACTTTTTGGCTATTATGAGTAATGCTGCTATGAACATTTGTGTACAAGTTTTTGTGTGGACATTTGTTTTCATTTCTCTTGGTTGTGTACCTATGAGTAGAATTGCTGGGTCATATGATAACTCTACATTTAGCATTTTCAGGAATTATCAGACTGTTTTCCAAAGCAGATGCACCATTTTACATTTCCACCAGCAATGTATGAATAGTTCTGATCCTTTACAACCTCAGCAACATTTGTTATTTTGTTATTTGTTATTGTCCAACTTTTTAATTTAGCCATCCTAATACATATGATGTGCTCATTGTAGCTTTGATTTGCATTTCTCTAAGGATTAATGAGGTTGAGCATCTTTCAAGCTTTTTGGCCATTTGTTTATCTTCTTGGGATAAATATCCAAATCTTTTGCTCAAGTTTTAACTGGGTTGTCTTTTTATTATTAAGTTATAATATTAAGTTTATTATTAAGTTATAATCTTTCCCCCCAAGATTTTATTTATTTATTTGAGAGAGAGAAAGAGAGCACAAGTAGTGGGAGTGGCAAAGGGAGAGGGAGAAGCAGACTCTCCACTGAGCTGGGATCCTGACGTGGGGCTTGATTCCAGGACCCTGGAATCATGACCTGAGCTGAAGACAGATGCTTAACTGACTGAGTCACCCAGGTGCCCCTAAGTTATAATATTTCTTTGCATGTTCAGGATATAAGTCAGATTAGATATATGATTTGCAAATATTTTCTCCTGCTCTGTCAGTTGTCTTTTCACTTTCTTCATGGTATCTTTTAATTTGGGGAAAGTTCAATTTATCTTTTCTTTTTGTTGCTTTTGGTATCATTTCTGAAAAGGCTTTGCTTCAAGACCATCGGAAGTTATGCCTATGTTTTCTCCTAAGGGATTTACAGTTTTAGCTCTTTCATTTAGGTCTATGATCTATTTGAGTTAAATTTCACTTATGGTGTAAGGAAGAAGCCCAATTTCTCTCTTTTTCATGTGGATATCCAAGTGTCCTGGTATCATTGATTGAAAAGACCGTTCTTGCCCCACTGAATTATCAGGCACTTCTGTTAAAAATCAACCCACCATAAACATAAGAATTATTTCTGGAGTTTCAATTCTATTCCACTGATTAATATGTTTATCTTTGTGCGAGTCCCTCTGTGTCTTCATTATTGCAGCATTATAGACATTCTTCCGATCTATGAACATGGAATGTCTTTCTATTTACCTAGGTCTTTTAAAGCTTGTTTTCAACAGTGTTGTGTAGTTTGCAGAGTACAATTTTATACTTCTTTTGGTAAATTTATTCCTAATGATTTTATTCTTTTTAATGTTTTTATAAATGGTATTATTTTCTTAATTCCATTTTTGGATTGTTTATTGCTAGTGTATAGAAATATAATTGATTTTTATATATTAATCTTGTGTCCTGCAATCTTGCTGAACTCATTAGTCCCAACCATTTTCTGGTGGATTCTTTAGAATTCTCTATGATGAGATCATGTTATCTCCAAATAGAGATAGTTTTACTTCATCCTTTCAATATGAATGCCTTTTATTTCATTCTCTTCCCAAATTGTCCTGGCTGTTTTTAGCACAATGTTGAATAGAAGTGGTGAGGGCAGACATCCCTGTCTTGTTCCTGATCTTAGGGACAAAGTGTTCACAGTTAAATATGCTGTTACCTTTGGGTTTTTCATAAATGCCCCCCCTTTTTTTTACCTTAAGGAAGTTCTTTCTATTCTTAGTTTGTTGAATATTTTTATGGTAAAAGGGTGTTGGGAGTTTGTTGATTGCCTTTTCTGTGTGTATTGAGATGATCATGTAGTTTTTGACCTTTATTCTATTGATATTGTGTTCTACATTAATTGGTTTTTAGATGTTAAACCACCCTTGCATTTATGGGATAAATTCCATTTGGTCATGGTTTATAATCCTTTTTTTTGAAGAAAAGAGTACACATGCGAGTGGTCGGGGGCTGGGGGCAGAGGCAGAGGAGAGAAAGAATCTCACACAAACTCCATACTCATCATGGAGCCTGACACGGGGCTCAATCTCAAGACCCTAAAATCATGACCTGAGCTGAAATCAAGAGTCAGACGCTTAACCGACTGAGCCACCCAGGCGGCCCTACAATCCTTTTTATATGTTATTGGGTCTGACTTGCTAATATTTTGTTGAGAATTTTTGTGTTTATATTCATAGGAGATACTAGTCTGTAGTTTTCGTTCCTTGTGATGTCTTTATCTGGTTTTGGAAACGGTAATACTGGCCTCATTGAATGATTTGGAAAATGGGCCCTTCTCTTCCCTTTCAATTTCTTAAATGCAAAAGTTGTTCCTACCTCTCATATCTTGCCAGGTTAACCTCCTTCATTTTGTTTATAAATTATAGCATCTCTAAATTTCCTCATCAGTCAGTACGTAGGAAAGTAACTGTGATTTGAACCAATTTATTCTAATCACCAAAGAGTATTTATAATGCTCCCACATGATTTAAACAAATTTAGTTTTCCCATGAGAGAAGTCAGGTGGGAGAGAGAGAGATGGTGTGTATTGCAGATGTGTAGAATTAAGCACAGGGAGGGAAGAAATGTGTGGAGGATACTTACCCTGTAAAGAGCAGAGAGCTAGGTTCTTAGACAAGAATAAAATCTCAGTATTTCACAGATCACTCTGCTTATGATTAACATTATATTGTTTCCTACCTTTTAGACTCTATGAAAGGAATCTTCATGTTTAATCTTTGAAATTGTGCTTTTATTTTCCTCCTTTCCAGCAGAGGTATCTCCCATTCCTTCCCTTGTTCCTTTCCTTCCTTTCTTCCTTCCTTCCTGTCTTTTTTTAGAACTAAATTTCTAAACTCATGTAAACTCAGTGAGATAACTCACTGATGCCTTACAAATAATACGAGCAGGTCAGTACAGTTAGAGTAAGTGTTATTTTCTTATGTTATTTCTTAGCTCAGCTCATATTTCTGACTTAATTATTGTGAAAACACTGGGGGATTAGAGATTTTAACAACAACAACAACAACACCAATAACAACACAACCACAGGTCTGATTCTTGATGAATTAACATCTTCTGGCTCTCCTCATGACAGTAGGTTTTACTGAAATGCTTAATTTTAAATGCTGTAAAATTATTACCCTTTAATTCCTAAATATCTGCTGCCCATCAAAGTTTTACTTTTTAAAAGATTTTATTTATTTATTTGAGAGAGAGAGAGCACAAGTGGGAGGAGAGGCAGAGGGAAAGGGAGAAGCAGACTCCCTGCTGAGCAGGGAGCCTGAGACAGGACTCATTCCCAGGATCCCAAGAATGTGACCTGAGTTGAAGGCAGATGCTTAACCGACTGAGCCATCTAGGCATCCCTTAATGTTTCTTTTTAACAAGTCAAGTTTAACAAGTATTTAGTGATGTGAAATGTTGGGGTTTGGGAGTGAACCGTTAAGAAAGAACTCTTGAGTCATCTTCGGTACAAAACGGGTGGTTTTATTAAAGCATGGCTAATAGGACCCGTGGTCAGAAAGAGCTGCAATGGGGTCGTGAGGAGTGGCCCATTATATAGTTTCAAGTTGGGAGGGGGTTAGGGATAGCATAAGTCTCTTATTTATTTATTTATTTATTTTTATTGTGTTATGTTAATCACCATACATTACATCATTAGTTTTTGATGTGTTCCATGATTCATTGTTTGCCTATAACACCCAGTGCTCCATGCAGAACGTGCCCTCTTTAATACCCATCACCAGGCTAACCCATCCCCCCACCCCTCCTCCCCTCTAGAACCCTCAGTTTGTTTCTCAGAATCCATAGTCTCATTGGGGAGGGTATGTGCTATGGTGAGTGCTATGAATTGTGTAAGACTGTTGAATCACAGACCTGTACCTCTGAAACAAATAATACATTATATGTTAAAAAAAAACAACAGAAGAAGACGACCCATGAAGCATAAGTCTCTAAGGAATTTGGAAGTAAGGTTTCCAGGACCTTGAGGGGCTGGCTGTTGTTACGAAAAGGTCATTTACTACTGTCTGTTGTTACGAAAAGGTCATTTACTACTGTCTGGTAAAACCCGAGTCATGAGACCTTTCAGATGTATATCAGATGTATATATGCTTGGACGATGACTGCCAACATATATCTTAGGGGGTGGAGATAAAGGAAGTTTCCAAAAGGATTTTTTTTTTTAAAGATTTTATTTTATTTATTTGACAGAGAGAGAGAGAGACAACAAGAGAGGGAATACAACAGGGGGAGTGGTATAGGGAGAAGCAGGCTTCCGCAGAGCAGGGAGCCCGATGAGGGTCTGGATCCCAGGAACCTGGGATCATGACCTGAGTGGAAGGCAGTGGCTTAACGACTGAGCCACCCAGGGATATTTTTACAGGATCCCAGAGGTTGGGCTAATGTCAAGCTAAGGTTGCCTCTTGCCTCTAGCAAACTATTAACATGGAGAGAGCTAAGCTCCTTGAGGAAGGTCACTCTGCCTGTCTCAGGTACTTGTCAATGGGCTTCAAGTTATAAGGAAGTTTAATTTTTCCTCTATATTTCTTTCACCTTAGTTCTCCACATCATTTAGTAACTAGTATGTTCTGGGTATTGAGTGATTAGAGAAGAAAGTAGGTTCAGATACCTTTTTATCTTGAGGGGTTTACAGTCTCATTGAGAGAAGGCATATATTTAAGAAATACTTGCATAAGCATTCAAGATGCTAGGGAAATAGGCATTTGTTATTTACCTATTGTGTTCAAGACACTGCACACCATTTAGAGGTGAAACTACAGGAGCTCAGGGAAGCAAATACATGGGAAAATGGAAATGAAGGAAATGATTTTAGAACTCAGAAAATTATGAGAATATTGACTGACAAAGAAATAGGAGACATTCCTGACCATTTGAACCCGAGTATTAATTAACAATTGTTTTCCCTTCCATTTCAAACAAAGGAGCCAATTTAAAAAATGTGAACTACTTTGATTTCCTTTTAATCACATATAAATAAATCCAAATTCTAATCTTTCTTTATCTGTTTTGATGGGGTAATTGTCAAATATGTCTTAACTTGAGCCAATTTCATATGCTCATAAGTAACCCACGCACACTTTTGAATCTTAAAAAACTCGATATTTTCTTTTGTTCCAAAGTACAAAAGAAATATATATTCACATAGAGCTTACAGTTTAAAATTACAAAAATGAATTGTTTTTCTTGGAGCTCTCTAAGAAGAGTTTTTCTGACATTTTCATGACCCATGAGAAGAGTTTGGTCAGCACATTCACAAATACCCACAGAATTGAAGCAAAACTTCTCAATAACCAATAACCAATTTCTATGCATTGAGAAAAAAACATACAACTGCTTTTTGAGTTTTGCAACTTAATTTCCCTCCCTCTAGTTTCATCCTGTCAGTGGAGAGAGACAGTTCAGAAGAAAAGAAGTGGCTAAAATGAGACAATTAAGCATTTTTAATTTGAGCGCAGATGAACACAATATATACAAATTTTTCAGCTAGAAATTTGACATGTTTTCTTAAAAACATTCAAAAGGGAAAGAAAAAATTACTCATGATGGCTTCTTGGTTTAGCGCAATAGTATCTATAAGGAAAGAGAGCTTCTTTATTCATTCATTCTTTCATTCAATATATATTTACTGAGTATGTACTATGTACTAAGCACTATTATAGGCATTAAGGATACAGCGGTGATCAAGGCAGAGGAAATCCCTGCTCTCATGGGGCTTATATTTGGGGGAAGAAGACAAACAGTAAATAAGATAAATAAGTATGATATATAATATATTATACATTGGTGAATTAGGAAAAACTTAAGCAGAAAAGAGGGGTTACAGGTGTTTGGGGTGGAAGATTTTAGATAGGGTGGCTAAGAAAGACCTTACCATAAAGATGACTTTTGAAAGATATCCAGAAAGAAGTGAAGAAGCTGGATGTGTTATCTTCAGAAGAGTATTCTAGGCAGAGGAAACCTTGAGTGCAAAAGCACGGAAGCAGGAACCTGCCTGACTTGTTCAAGGAATGGCCCAAGGCCAGTGTGGCTTCAGTGCACGGAAAGGAGGAAGGATTGATTGTCAATAAGCTCAGAGAGATCATGGTGAGGGACAGACAGAGCCTTGCAGATCACAGTGTGAACATTGGCTTTTATGTGGAGCCAGATGTGGGAGGGTGGAAGGCATTGACAAGATCACCTTGGTTGCTAGGATGAGAGTAGAAGGCAAGGGTACAAGTGAGAAAGGATCAGTACTAGTTTGGAGGTTTTTGCAATGCTCCGGGAGATATAGATGTGCTACATAAAGCTGTGACTCTGATCATTTGGCACAGGGGTTGGCAAGCTACAGCCTGCGGACCCAAATCAGTTTGCTGCCTGTTTTGGAAATATATATTATTGGAACACAGTCACATTCATTTATTTACATATTGCCTATGGAGTGTTGCACAGTGGAGTGGTTGCAACAGAGACCAAATGGCTAGCAAAGTTAAAAATATTTAGTATTTGGCCTTTTACAGAAAGTTTGTCTACCTCTGACTTAGAACCTCCTAGGAGGAGGATTATCGCAGTGGAGCTGCTTTCTGGATATGCAAAAGAGCATAGGCCAGAACCATTTTTTTTTTAAGATTTTTAAAAATTTATTTATTAGAGAGAGAGAGCACACCCCAGCAGGGGGAAGGGGCAGAAGGAGAGGCTGAGGCAGACTCCCCGCTGAACAGGGAACCCGATGTGGGGTCGGGGTCTCTATCTTACAACCCATGAGATCATGATCTGAGCTGATGGCAGATGCTTAATCGACTGAGCCACCCAGACAGCCCTTGGCTGCACCTTTGATAGCAATGAGGAAGGAGTCATGGAGTGTGGTTGGAGATAAAGAATGGGTTGGAAAATCCAAGGCATTGTGGATCATGTGAAGGAGTTTTGATTTTATTGTAAGTCCACTGAAGGATGTAAGGCAAAAATGTCATGTTAGTTTTACCTTTTATATAGAATTCTGGCCCCATGAGGAATATGAATTGAAGGGGCCAAGAATTCAAGTCCAGCAACCAGTTAGGAGCTGGCTTGCAAGTGACTCAGGAGAGAGATGATGATGCGGATCACCTGAAGTTGGTGTCTATAGTTTATTTATTATATTTATTATGTTTTTACCATGAACAAAATATTATTTTTGGTTCTATGCTGGGGGAGTAAAGATAAATGGTAGACTGTCTCTGCCTTCAATAAATCTATAGCCCTGAAGAGTAGGAAACATAGACAAATACTTGTTATATGTAGTTGACTATGATAGATTCTAAGTTCTGTATGGTGACTCCAAAGAGTACTACTGGAGCCTGAAGGAGGGAAAATTGCTACTGGCTTGATTGGTGAAAGAATCTGAGTCACCACCGCATCCCCAGTGCTACTCACCATACCTAAGTACCTCACACATGACAGAGGCTTGGGGCATATTGAAAGAATAACCTAAATCACGTCTCTGGGCTCTTGTCTTGTTCATTTCTTCCTAACACACTAATTTCAGTGACTGGATGTGCCAATCTCAGCTCCTTCTATATTGCTCTGTTACTACCAGTCTGCCTCCTCCTTGACACAGACCTTCCTTATGCCATGATCAGAAAGCCTGCCAAACAACAGTGCTTCTCCCTGTGCTAGCAGCTTGCTTGCCTTTATTCGGACCATTGCCAGTTGTTGTGTTTGGCCTCACAGTGTGAAAGGGAGCCAAGAATAAGAGGCAAATATGCCAAATTAAGTTAAAATACTTTATAGAAGTCTAGGAACTGACAAGCTTATGATCAAGAGCTAGTTGATTCAGCTGGGATCTATAAATGAGCGTTGTGGGGTCCTACTCTTCCAAGAGTGCCTTGCACACACTAGGTGTTTAATAAATGTTAATTGAATCAAAAATACAAAGGAAGCTGCGATGAAGTTTCAGTTAAGCTAGTTCACAGCAGTCATTTCACACAATGAAGAATATCCCAGGGTCTTTTTCTGCTGCTAGGTCTGCCAAGGCCCATGCTTTCCCTCAACCTCCAAGCTGGAATCACTTCCACTTGTGGGATCAGTCTCACTCAGGATGAGCCAACTCAGAGAACATATTATAAACTTTAATCTCACCAAAACATGCAGCCTGAATTAGGGCTCAGACGATGGTTCTCTGAGGGAGAGGATAGAGTACTGATTAAAGCCAAGTATTTGGAGACTAGATTCTCTCTCTTAACACTGCCATATTCAGGCTGTTTGACTTTGGGCAATTTTTTTAACTTCCCTGAATCCTAATTTCTTCATTTAGAAGGAAAATAATGAAATCTTCCACTGAGTATAAAGCCCTTTGTGTAAATCTCAACGTGAGATCAGCATTAGGTAAGTGATAGCTGTGGTGAAATCCCTGAGCTGATGTGGCTCATTTTGCAAATTTTGAAGACAAGGAGATTGGCAGTTTCTCATAGTAGGCTCACCCTTGTCATTTCATTAACTTTGTAATAGTGTGATCTTGACTTTTGTGGACTTCACTTAGAGAATTATGGTGGGTTTTACTGTGTTATTATCTATTAAGCTATAATACTATTATTCATGCAGAAACCTGATATTAATCATACATCAGTCTCAGAAAGAGACAGAAACTTTCCATTCTGATGTATTTCCTCCCATCTTTGTTTTCCAAAGCAGGACCATGTTGCATGGCATACATCATTATAATGCTTATATTTTGTTCTTTCCGTGTAGAACACCCTTTGGAACAAACATGCCTCCAAATCTTGGATGCAGTTACAGGTCTCTAGCGGCCAAGTGGAACTGGTGGGAAGGAATTTTGGAGATGACTGTACTTTGGAATTGAGAAAACTTTTTGCAGAAGATCGTTTGCTTCCCCATGGAGCCAATAACATCCCTAAGATCCTACCAGCCAAATGGTCTTGGTCTTAATTTACATTACCTCAGGTTCCCAGGAGTACAGCCACAGGCAAGAATTGGTTTTGTTCATGATTTTAACAACTAATGTTGTTATTGAACTGAGACTACTGGTTTTGGCAAGATGGAGACGACTCATTTCTTGCTATATCTCCTGTTAAATATTATTATAATAACCTGGACATAATACAACAAACATAAAAAGACTCTGAAAGATGGAATGAAGAGGGCATACTAACTAGGGACCTTGGGACTTTAACAATATGGGAAGAGTACCCTTACTTTCTTCTATTCTTCCCATACATCCCAGGCCAGGTGCTGGAGAAGCCCTTGATTTGGAAGTCCCAGACCAAAAAAAAAAAAAAAGATCCCCCAAAAGTCTGCTCTCTCTAGCTAAAGGGCCAGAAAATTGGTGGTCCAGCAGGATGGCAATATTTTTGACAGTACCCACCCTGCTACAGCCAAACATCATAGAAAAAAACATATCCCCTGTGGTGCTGGCAGAGACTGAGCAGAGAGCCTGCATTTCCAAATCCCCCTGGGAAGAGGATTTGGCAGAGGGTGGTGTCAGCAGAGACTGTGGGGAAGCCTGACCTCTTTGACTCCTACCCCGACCTGCTCTCCTTCTCCTGCCAATTTACAGAGAGTGGGGTGGATTTTGGACAAGAAGGAGCTGGAGAAAGAATTTCTTTACCTTTATATGGCAGATCCCTAGTAACCCCAACATGAAACTAATTAGAATTAATAGTGCAAAAGGTTTGAGATAGAAATACAGTGTAGGATACAGGCCTCTGAGCAGTCCCCAAACAAAGCAGACTAGAATAGTACTGCGTCGGCTGTGAAAAAGTAAGTTGTCATTGGAACTACATCCCACAAAAGTAGGCCAGGACCTGCATGATGAACCTAAAGAGGAACTCTGCTAAAAAAAAAAAATGATTATGATCCAGAGCATTATCACATGATGCCTCCAGTGTCCACTTACTGTTACTGGAGTGGGCTCCGGACACTCTGATGGCCATCAATCAATTCCCAGCATTGCCCCCACTCTTCAGCTCTTGCTCATTCGATATGATCCATGAGTTGCAATTTTGTCTTCCTTTTCCTGCCTAGAGCTCAGAGCCCTGATTCTAACCCTAGCCTCTGGGACATTGACTGACATTTCCAGGAGAGGTAGCTGATTCTGTTCCACATGTTCCCAGCAATAAATAGACTCCTGTGAATGGATCAACTGAATAGAAATATAATGCTGCCTTGCCCTGTTTTTTGGAAGGGAGTGGATTTTAGACATAATGTCTCAAATTGCCCTTGAGCTCAATCAGTTTCCCTGATGCCACTCTTTGTCATGGTTTTAGACAATATTCTCCTAAAGAAATACCATGTCCTCTATCAGAAATGAGAATTTAACTCACCAAATATTTTATTCATATCAAATTATGCCATGATTCTATAAATTTAGCCACTTAGGACCCACAACTTTCCTACTAACTTCAATTTATAAAATATCCATTTTAATAAACTTTTTCCCTAAGAGCAAATGTAAAACTGTAGGTGGCTAATGATCCATTTGAGGAGATTACAATATGTGCATAATGAAATAATAACAATGATGTAAATAGAAAAGACATAATGGTTCCCTTATTTTAAAAACCCCTCTCTTTCAGGAATGCTATATGAATTGAATGCCAAACTAGCAGGGTGCCTGGCATACAGTGGGTGCTAATATATATTTACTGAAATTAACACCATAAGTTATGTCTTGAAGAATTTTTTTACACTAGTGGATAGTCCAAATGCTACTCTAGTCATGCTGGTCAAAAGAAATCTAGAAGTGAGCTATAATTCTGAGACAGAAATTATCATTGTAGTTTGAGGCAGTGATCTTGTGAGGAAGTAATTTAGATATCAGAAAGAATGCATATCAGACACCTTCCGACCACAGATTTTGCAAAGCTCTCCCAGGTCTATAATCTCGGGGAGACATTTACTTAGTTTGTTCATATCATCTGAAGTGGATTGGTAATAAGTATTGCTTACCTAATGGGGAGATTGAAAGGGTGTGCTCACATAATACCATTGTAAATCACTAAGAATTCATTATGCATTTCCTTAGTATATGTACATTAAAGACAAAAAACATATGCTCAAAATATTATGAAAATTAAATAAAATTTTAAAGACTTTAAGATTTTCTAGTGTTAAAATGCAGTATTCTTTTGTTTGGAGGTCAGGGCTTTAAAACTAAGAAAACAGTTATGATAAGCCAAATTACAAATATTTTTGTTGTCCTCAATTGTCTAATAATGATTTATTAGCTTACAGCTCAAAGTCAATCACTATGACATTCTCACTCTTCATTATTTCATCTCTAGGACTCTTTGAAGCAAGTCAGTAATATTATTCCCCCTTTTTACAGATGAATAAACAAGTACCAACAATTAACTGACTGGGCAAAGAGGTTAACAATGGAGATGTAGATGAGTAATTGGACTCTGTAACTCATACCCCTGCTGGGTTCTCACTTCTGCTGCCTTGCAGCACTGCAAGCCTAGCATGGGTCACACCAGAACACAAAACAGAAACTGTTCCTTGGAACATTAGGGGTGCACTGTCTCTCCGCATGGGAGACATGGCTACTGCAGTGGGAGAATCTGGTTCACATCCTCCTCAACTGGGAAAAATTGCCCTACCTCTTTCTGGTCACATGGGTTGGAAGTAGTCACTTCACTTTTTTGACCTTCGATTTTCACATCTAGAATTGTGCACCATATGGTTTGTAAGATCTCATCTGGTATTAAATTCTTTGAAATAGCACCAGAAGACAATGAATGGCTTCCTTTGTTCTGAGGGTCTCTTCCTTTGAATGGGGAGACCTATTGAGAGCTTGACAGTGTGGCTAGAAGAGTGGCTGAGATGTCAATTTGAGGTCTAGTGCACTGCACAGGCAAGGATGTACACAAATGGGCATGCACGCATGTGTACACACACACACACACACACACACACTCATTCCAAATTTGACCAGGTTCTTGGAATTTGGCTGGGAGACAGAGATATATGTTCTGTTTATTTAAAGGAGTTTGCTTTGCCTTTTATGTTAATCAGGTTTTTATTTATTTGTCAACCGCCTCTTTATTTTTCCATCAAAGCATGTTTTTGGTTTGACATTAGGTCCTGGAAGCTGCATAAAACAAAGGAAATTGAACAATACCTGGCTTTCTGACCCCAAACATTTGTGACATCTTTCTGTTCAGGGTGGGCTGTTCCAAGATTGTCTCAGAAAACAACACCACCACCAACCAACAAACAAAAACATAGACTGGGGACGCATTCTTGGCATCTGTGGATTAGAAACAACTTTGAGCTGTCAGTGATAAGCTTATTCTGCCATGTAGGATCATCCATAGTCACTGTGTTTAAAGATTCAGCAGAAGAGGAACAACTGTAGCCACTCTACCCCCCACACCATCAACCGATGGCAGGTGGAACTCAGACATTGCAATTGTTTTTTTTTTTCTTTCTTTTCCCAATTTTATTTTTTCTTGACTTCAACTCTTTTTCAGATTTTCTTGGGCAAAGTTTTTCTCCTTTCTTCCTCCTTCCCTTCTATCTCTTCTAATTCATGACATTAGGATTTACATGTTGTGATCATTATTATGTGTCAACTTCACTGGGCTAAGGGATGCCCAGGTAGCTGGTAAAAACATCATTCTTAGGTGTGTGTCTGGAAGAGATTAGCATTTGAAGTGGTAGACTGAGTAAAGAAGATTGCCTTCACCAGTATGTGTGGCATTATCTAATCCACTGAGAGCCCCAGTTGAACAAAAGGGCAGAAGAAGGGAAACTCGCTATGGTGGTTTGCAAACTCGCCCCCATATGTGGAGGTCAAGGAGATATCAAAGAAAGAGGCAGTCTAGATTGGTAGGTGGCAGTTTTAGTAAGCAAGGGAACTTACATATGAGGCTTATCTTGGGCAGCCACAAGACAAATAGATCTCTATACCCGCCCCCACAGAATCTTAAAAAAGTTTATTTAGAGGCCTTAACTGAGTTCAGTCACATACACAGTTTAGATGATCTCAACTACACCTTATTTTCTCAAGGTTACGTCTTTGAAATGACTACTAGTATGGAAAGATACATTCCAAGGACACCGCAGGGGGTAAGGATCCTCTATTTGCTGGGGGTTTGCTTGCAGTTTAAGCAGGGGTTATGTTCCCTAGATGAGCTCCTCCACTAGGTCTCTCTGCTTGAGGTCAGACAGTCAACTTTTCCTGACCTAGGAGAGGTCTTCAGACTCAGACCAGTATTTGCACCATCAGCCCCTTAATTCTTGGGCCTTTGGACTTGGACTGGAATTATACTACAGAGGCTTTCCTGGTTCTCCAACCTGCAGATGAGAGAATGTGAACATAGACTCCGTAATCACGGGAGCCACTTCTATAAAAAATCTCATGTATATCCTTTTGATTCTGTATCTGTGGAGAACCGTAATATGCATGTCATAGTCCCTGGCTCTGACTTGGCCTGGGAAATGCCAGAATCACATTTTAAGCTTATGTCTCCAGTGTTTTGGGGGCACTCTGAAATAAGTTGCTATTACAATGTAAGTAAATGCTTTTGTAATTAGCTGCTTTTAAGAGTTCATTAATAACTAATTGATATTCATGAAATCTGACTAGAAGCAGTGAACCCTGAGTGGGGGATAATTAAGATATTGGCACTACTGCCATTTCTCTTTACTGAATGTGTAAAGCACTTCCGTTTTCTCTAGACTTTCCTGGTTGCAGACTTCGACAGTATGTCATCTTGCTTAATTAACTAATATTTTGGTGTTTGGTTTTTATCATTTATTCACTTTATGATATTGTGGGCCAGCAGACGAGATACTGTTCACCTTCTGTCTCACCTGCTCAAGATGTCTGTCGCCATCTGGAGCTACTCAGAGCCCCCTCCACAGGATGGCGAACTGAGCAGTTCAGACCTGTGTTTACCAGTCCTCTAGAATGTGGACAACCACAGCACAGAGGCAGGACATACTGCTTGTGAACATTTATATTCCTAAAAGTGGAGATTTATTTCTCAATTGTCAGTTTATTTTCTTTCCTAGTTCCCCCTAAATAATCTAAATCAAGCTTTTCACTTGATAAAACCCTTAGAAAAAGCTTTCCAGTCTAAGTCAATTTTCTCTTCCTCCGTGTTTCATGTAAATAATAAAGAGAATGTGTTTGAAAAATACATTTTTTTAGTTGTACTAGAAATTCTTCTCATTCTCTAAAACAAGATACCCCTTGTGAGCTGTCAACCCATTGTGACTCTATACCATTTCTATTTTCTGGTATGGCTTTATTAACAGCCTTCTCTCTCAACCCTTAGAGTCCCTTCCTTAAATATCCCTTATCCTAAGAGACATGTAGTTCTCTCTTGGTCAGAGATAATCATAGGCTTCATGAAGTTTTGAGGAAAGATAAGACCTTCATTGAGACTTTGGATGGAAAGGCATGTCCTAAATGTTTTGATTTAAAAATAACCACCCTCCACTTATGTATAAGTGTGCATTCACAGTGCAGTGTGCCAGAGACCAAAACTAAAAAATTACATCTTCTTATGAAGCTTATGTTCTAATGGGAAAGATATATATTTAGCAACAATAAGTAGTTGAATGCACAAATAAAATCAAGTGGTGATTAGTATTTGTGGTGGTCACTTGCTCACTACTCACTGCTCTTGGATCCATTCCCAGTCATTCCCCTGGAAAATACATTTCTGAGGGTTCCTTTTTCTGGTCCTCAGCTGGTTTTGACCAAAGGGAGGCTCTCACAAGAAAGTAGAGGGCAAGAGGCAGGGAAAATCCAGGGCATTTTCTCTCACTTTTCTCGGTTTCAGGCTGTTCATCATATAGTGGCTCTTTGTCTTGTATATAAGCCTCTTCAACTCTCTATGTAAGCCAGTTTGTGAATCTACCCTTTACCCTTTATCCTCCTCTCAGGGACAGCTCTTAGGCTCTGGTGATACAATTTCTTACTTTCTTCCTCTAGCTCTAAGGGTCTAGCAGCCTGTTCTTCCTAATCTTTGTGTTGCCTCTTTCAACAACTTTGTTCCTACTTCCTTATATTATAGTTCTTCTTTTGGACCACTTAGTGTGGGCTACTTTTCCCATGTTGGACCTTGCCTGACATAGTGCTATGAAACTTAACTGATAAGAGAAATGAGAGGGAAGGGGCATTGTTTTTAGTAAAGTGGCCAGGAAAGGCCTCTTTGGGAAGGTAGCTTCGGGGCAGGAACTTGGATGAGATGAGGACATAAGCCATTAGGGGAGAATGTTCTGGGCTGAGGGCATAACAATTGTATGGGACTCCAGGTGGAAACATGCTGGGCATGTGGAGTAACAGCAAAAAAACCCCACAAAACAACAACAACAACAAAACAGTGTTATTAGAGCATAATATGGGAGAGAAAGAGCTATAGGAAAATAAGTCAGAGAGTTAACAGGGACCAGATCGTATAGGGCTGTGGAAGTTCTGATAGAGGTGATCAGAATAATTGGAGAGAATAACTTGAGCTGATGACTCTGGGAAGAGTGTATGCAGGGAGACAAATAAGGAGGCTATAGCAGTAGTCTGTCCAGGCAGAATATGATAGTACTTCAGACTGAGATGAGAGAGGTAGAGATGGTGAGACATGGCAGATACAGAGTATATTTGAGGGTGAAGCCAACAAAATTTGCTGATAGATTGGATGTGGGGTTGTGCAAGAAATATCAAGGTTTTGAGCCTATTGAACCACATGCATAGTGAGGACAGTGAGTTGGGAAAGAGTTGATAGGTCTGGAGGGGGTCACCTGGGTCGGCAGGAATTGAGAGTGATTTTGGACATGTTAAATTTGAGATGCCTAATAGACATCTAAGTCCAGTGCCAGGTAGGCATTTGGATTTGTGCATCGAGTTCAGGAGAAAAAACTGGGTTAAAGATTAATTATAGGAATAATTGATATATAAACGGTCAAAGAGTTGGATGAAATCTGGGGAATAAATATAGAGAAATATCAAGGAGATACTTGGACTAAACCTCGAGGCAATTCAATATTTAGAAATCAGGCAAGAAAAAATTCGATTTCTGAACAACCCATGCTAACAACCTAAGTGTCCGTTGTTGGATGAATGGATAAAGTGTATGTGGTGTATGTGTAGATATGGATATGGATATAGATATATAATAGAATATTATTCAGCCATAAAAAGGAGGAAGTCCTCCATTTGTTTTTTTTTAAAGAACATAAAATTACTTAATTTACTCACCAAAGGACATGCTATTTGATTATTTAAATCCATGATGAATTTAGAGATGTACAAAAAGCACAAAAATACTGAAAAGCTTAAACTATAATATAAGCAAACATTTTTAATAAACTCTTGGAATACAAAGGGTGATGGTTATGTTATGATGGCAGATATAAATTAATTATAAAGACACGGTAGTAAGAAAAAAGCTTGTATGCATTTAATAACCTACAACAAAAAATACATACAGACCAAAAAAAAAAAGTGTTAAAAAGAAGAGAATTAACAAAAACCACATTGTACTTAGAGGAAAATCCTCCATTTGTAACAACATGGTGGATCTTGAGGGTATTATGCTAAGTGGAATAAGTTAGAGACAGAAAGACAAATAGTGTTTGATCTCATGTATATGTTGAATAAAAATAAATAAATAAATAAATAAATAAATAAATAAATAAATAAATAAACTGACCTTATAGAAACAGAGGCCCTAGTGGAAGAATGGAAAGCAGGAGGAAGGGGAAAGTGGTTTTCTCCTTCCTTACGGTTTCTGGTGGCTGTTTTCCCAGTAGTAGAGGTGATAATACAGAATATGACAGTTATCAGACAGGTTTCAGGCAATGGCTTCAGCCCTACATCAAGGTGGCAATTCTGGTAGATCTAGAATCAACCATGATAGCATCTCCAAAGTGTAAGCTTGTGGCTACAGCCCAGAGATAATAGCAGCCTCTCATCTCTGGATATCACGGCTTCCCACTTTTTGCCCCTCCAGGCCCTTCCCTTCTGTTTTTGATCTTCTAGTTTTTCCAGGATCTTTGTACCAAATCCCCTGTATTAAATTCCCTGTTGGAGATATTTAGGTAGATTGTACTGAAGGTGATAGGATTGGGAAATGTCTCTAATGCAATTTCATTTATTTTCTATTTAGAAATTGTTTCTATTGAGAAATTGTTACACATATCTAGTGACTTACCGAGAATTTCCAGGCATGGCTTTTGGTCATTTTTAAACTCTCATATTTTATCATCATTTGCTATAATTTGGAAGGTCTCTGTTCTGTGGAATTTCCAAAGAGAGGCAAGTAGCTTTGCCCAACAGTGAACTAAACCTCAGACTCAGCAAGCACAGGTTTGCAAAACAATGGCTTCTTCAGTAAGTGATAATTAGCTCAGCTCTTGTCTGTTTCAAAGTTTCTTTTCTTCTAGCTGGCACAAGTAGACTTTATTATTAGTGGAGGATCTTGGTGGTATATGTTCCGTGAACTTCATTTGATGATGCTCCCCACTGAGACACTCTTTCTTATGACTTTCCCCACCAAGAAAACTCTTCCTCATTCTTCTAATGAGGACAAGTATTGCACACTATTTAGCTTCTTTTCAATCTGCGTGACCTGTAGTCCCAATTCTCATTTCCAAAACCTAAAGCGATGCTTTGCAATTTTTTTAAGCTTTTCTTTTCATTCTAGTAAAACAGAAGAATTGAAAGAAAAAGTTTTGCACTTTCATGGTAAACTGGTGCTTGCTAAGATGAAATCATGACTCATTGTGGAGAAAATGTAAACTCCTGACAAGACTGTGAAGATAAAAATAGAAGATATTTCTCTGGAAATCACTTTTACCATCAGTAGTGGCCCCAGAGTTCAAAACCAAAGAGAGCCCGAATTCCTTCCTTCCACACCACTTCCTAGTTTTAGACTCCAGTTACTTCAGGTTACTTCAAAGAAATAGTCCACAGGCAGAGATTCAAACTTGAGCATGCTTGAGAAGGCTGATGCTACAGAGGTTGTTAATATATAGCTTCTAATGCCCTTTCCCCGGACAATTTTCTGCAGATTGATTTTTCTGTAGATTGAGTTCAGAAACTTGCATTTTAAACAATATTGGGTAATTCTAATGCAGGTTATTGCTGGATCAGATTTTGAACTACTCTGTGTCTAGAGTACTGATCTGTGATTATTTCAGAATATCCTGTATTCACAAGTGTTAATATGATACTGCTTTCTTGTTCTTGTCCAGTGTCCCGGCTATGCCGTACCAAAAATATGGATAACAATGGAGAAATTTTATTAATTTTTCAAATACATTTAAATGTCTGAATATCTAGTATTATGTATACAAAATATCTGTGTAGGTGACAAATCTTTTTATTTTTCTCCACCAGTATGTTCTGTGTTTGTTTCAGAGGCCATTTAAGTATTATCTTATTTCATTGTTTCACCTTAATATTATGTGTTTTTGACTGGGGCCAGGGGTGTCAAGGTATTTGGTTAAACATTATTCTGGCTGTGTCTGTGAGGGTGTTTGTGGATGAGATTAACATTTAAGTAAGTAAAGTGAGTAAGGCAGATTGCCCTCCCCAGTGTGGGCCGACCTCATTTAATCCCCTGGAGGTCTGACTAGAACAAAAGGCAGGGTCAGGGACAATTCACTCTCTCTGCCCGAGTGTTTTCCAGCTGGAACATCAGTCTTTTGCACTTGGACAAGAACTTACACCATCAGCTCTCCTAGTTTTCAGGTGTTTGGATTTGAGCTGGAACTCTACCATGAGCTGCGCTGGGCTTCCAGTTTATATACGGTAAGACCTCTCAGGCTGCCTTATGACATGAAACAATTCCTTATACAGTTGACCCTTGAGCAACATGAATTTGAACTGCATAGATTCACTCATACATTTTTTCAATAAATACAGTACTATAAATGTATTTTCTCTTCCTTGTGACTTTCTTAATAACATTTTTTTCCCCTCTAGCTTACTATATTGTAAGAATACAGCTTCTAATACATATAACATACAAAATATGTGTCGTTTAATTCATCGGTAAGTCTTCCAGTCAACAGTAGGCTAGTAGTACTTAAGTTTTGGGGGAGTCGCAAGTTAAACATGGATTTTTGACTGCATAGGGGTCAGCACCCCTAAACTCTGCACTATTCAAGGGTCCACTGTATTTATATACTGGTTCTCTTTCTTTGGCGAACCCTGACTAATACAGTCATATAAATCAATGGAGGAAGGGAAGAAGAAAAAAAGGAATGAATACTGTACAAACCAGTCTAAAGAGAGCAGGAAAATGATACATTATTTATCATGAGGTTCTTTTTTCTTTCCTCTCTCATCAAATTTGTCAAAATTCCCCAAAGCTACTTCTTGAATCTTTATTAAAATTCATTTCAGATTTGGGGCAATAAAATGTCTGCCTAAGGTAGTGATTAAGCATCCATATTAAAAGGTCTACAGTGGTAATTTCATGGAAAAGGAACTTAATTAAATGTCACAGACTTTTTACTACTTCTCTGCTTAAAAAGTAAAACCATGAAGAGGGTTGCCTCAGGCTCTTCAAAATGCCTATCAAATGGATTTTACAGCTGATGTTAAATCTTTAAGCTCTTATTTATTTAAGAAAATGACATAGTTAGTCCCTTATAATTTTCTAAATTATTTGGTGTGTTGATTTGGGTATTAGATTTATGTTGTAGTGTATATCATTCCTAAAGCACAGTCAGAATTCAAGTATATGACAAAATAGAGAAAAAATTCTTTATGGAGATCACTTTGAGACGATGACAATGCCCATTCATAGAAGACAATGTTGGCATTGAGAGTCCTGAACAGCTTTCATATTGGCATAATAGTTACAACATTTCTAAACTAAAGTTGTGGAAAGTTTCCAGAAGCTTCTAAGTTGGTAGAATAGACTCATAGAAGGTACAGGGGAGGTTCTTTTTGCACATAGGAAAACAAAAGTCAAAAAAAGAGTGAAAGCTAAAAAGTACACACAGGAATTTGGGCTTCTTATAATGCATTCTATTTGTAATGAATCTGATTATAAACTTATAGTGCTCAACCTTTATAACTATGGTTGACACTTGCACAAAATGGATTTGAACTGTCTGGGTCCACTTATATGTGGACTTTTTTGGGATTAAAAACAATATAATACTCTAACTGTATTTTCTTTTCATTATGGTTTTCTTAGTAACATTTTCTTTTCTCTAGCTCACTTTATATGTATACAGTAGATAATATAAGTAACATAAAAATATGTATTAATCAACTGTCTATGTTTCTAGTCAATAGTAAGCTATCAGTGGTTAAGTTTTTGGGGAGTCAAAAGTTATATGTGGATTTTCAACTGTGCAGGGAGTCGGCACCTCCAACCCCCACATTGTTCAAGGGTAAATAGTACCATATTTGTTAGAAACAAAGATTGAGACTTTCCCCATTGCCTCAGAATTGCCCTGTATTGGTACAAAGAAGCACAAAATACCCTGAAAGCCCCCTTAACTTGCACAATACCAGTAACACAGTCTGAAAGAAAACCATTAAGTTTCTAAGTTCAAGAAAGAAAAATGGGGAATTTTCAGGGGCCAGGTGGTGGCTGGTGACTTTCTAGAGGAATCCTTTACACAGAGCACTGGAAGGTTTCTGAGCTGCAAATCCTGAAGCCCTTCTAGTGCTATTATCTAGTGCATGGTGAGAGGTTTCTTGGAGAGTGTGATGTGAGTGCATGTCCTGTAGTTGTGAGTATAAACAAAGAGCCTGGTGGCTACTTGAGGTTTATCACTTCCAGAAAGTGCTAGAAGGCTGCTGGAGTGGTTGACACCAGCTAATGACAAGAAGGCTGAAGTGCAGTTTGGCTTGGGAGGAAAGGGCAGTGGCAACTTTCTGTGGGCACTTGTAGCTCTCTGAGTAAGTGGAGACCTAAGCAATTCCCCTGGAGGGCACAGGATGGGTAATGGAGGAGGTGCAATATAGGCACCCAACACTTAAACCGGCCAAGGGAGGCTATAGTCCACCTAGGAACCTACATGCTATGAGACTGAGGGGAGATACTGTCGACTCTTTTAGGTGATCCTCAGCAAATCACTTCCATCATCTGTGTGGAGACCCCTCCAACAGTGGGTGTCTTCAGCAGCAAGTGGGACCATTTTGAGCCAGAGCAAGAAATCTTCCTACCACCTAGATGTAATCAGTTGCTTAAGAAGATTTGCCCCTCTTAATTCTTCTTCTCTGTTCCTAATTATGGAAGAGTTAGACTAGAAGAGGGAGCAGAAGCAGGTATCTC
Source organism: Callorhinus ursinus (assembly GCF_003265705.2). Classification (NCBI taxonomy): domain Eukaryota; kingdom Metazoa; phylum Chordata; class Mammalia; order Carnivora; family Otariidae; genus Callorhinus; species Callorhinus ursinus. The sequence goes on from NW_027397084.1 coordinate 6,336,803, forward strand.
TGCACCAAACGTTCCCACCCACCCCCCATCACCACCACCACCACCACCACCACACACACACACACCCTAAGAGCCTTCCTACAATTGGATGATGACAGCTAAAGAGACAGGAAATTAGAGACTTATACTGAAACAAGGTGAGTTTTAATATCTAAAATTAACCTAAAATCATGAAATCTATCCAAAAAGTTAAGTCTCAAGTTGAAGGCAGTAATTGGAGAAAAATATAACCACCTTGTATTTACATTCTCTGGGGTTGGCATTCCTCATCATATCATTTGAAGACACTACCTCATTTAAAAAAATTGAATTTAAATAAAATCCAGTTGTTTGTCTTACAAGGACTCCTTCTTTGAGCTAAAACTACAATATAAAGTAACATACGGTGAACAACTGCATTTAAAACATTGAATATATTTTTCAGAATTCAATTTATTCTAATTTTTTCTGCAATACTACTTTTGAGTAAAACAGGTACTATCTTTGGTCTTGGAGCAAGATGGCAGAGGAGTAGGAGACCTGGTTTTCGTCTGGTCTCAGGAATTCAGCTGAATAGGGATCAAACCATTCTGAACACCTACGAACTCAACAGGAGATCAAAGAAGAGAGTAGCAACAACTCTCTGAACAGAAATGCGACCACTTTCTGGAAGGTAGGACGTGCGGAGAAGTGAATCCGAGGCGATATTCGGGAGGATAGACGGCGGGGGAGGGGCCTCCGTCAGCTGCTTCTGGCAAGTGATAGAGCCGCGGAGCACAAAATTGGACCTTTTAGAAACCGGCTCCGCTGAGGGACGTCGCTGCAGTGGCTAAGCAGGGGGTGGAACCCTCCCGGGACAGTGTGGTCTCAGGACCCTTGGGGTCACAGAAAGACCGGGGGTGCCTGAGTGCAGCAGAGCTTCCAGGTATCGGAGCGGGGAAGCCGGCTGCAGAGACGGAGCCGAGGCGCGGGCTCTCAGCTCGGGGTGGCCATAAACTGTGATCCGCGGCCCAATCGGGCCACTGCTCCTCCAGCAGGGACCCAACAAGCGGCAGAGCCGGGGAGACTCCTCTTTCTCCCCCAGGAGGAGCGGTGTGGGAGTGCACCGCAGGGATCTGCTGGGTTTGGAGACACCACACGGGGTTGGGAGCCAGAGATGGAAACGCTTGGTCACAGGCCGGGCGAGCACGGAGTGCTGCTGGAGACCGGGGAGACAGGAGTGACTGCTTTTCTCTGGGGGCGCACTGAGGAGCGGGGCCCTGACTTCTCAGCTCCTCCGGGTGGAGATTGCGAGGCTGCCATTTTCACCCTGGTCCTCCAAAGCTGTACTGAGAGCTTGCAGGGAACAAAAGCTCCTGAGAGTAAACCTGAGCAGCTTCCTTAGCCCAGACCGACAAGGGCGGGGCAATTCCACCTCCGGCAAAGACATTTGGGAACCATGGCAACAGGCCCCTCCCCCAGAAGATCAGCACGAACAGCCAGCAAGCCAAGACCAAGTTTACCGATCAAGGAGAACGGGAGAACTCCAGCGCTAGGGGAATACTGCACATAGAATTCATGGCTTTTTTTACCATGATTCATTAGTTTTTCAAAGTTAATTTTTTTAACTGTTTTTTTTTAATTTTTCTTTTTCCCTTTTTCAACCAACATCTTATCAATCCCTTTTTTAAAAAAACATTTTTTATTTTTCATTTTTAGAGTCATATTTTATCCCTTCATGGTAGTTACACTTATTTTTGGCATATATATATATATAAGTTGTCCTTTCATTAAAATTTTGAGATACAGTTTCTTCTAACAGATCAAAATATACCCTAAATCACTAGTGTATGGCTTTGTTCTAGTCTCCTGCCTGATCACATTCTCCCCCTTTTTTTTTCTTTTTTTTTTAAATCTTCTTCTTTCTTTTTTCAAACAACTTCTTATCTTATCAATTCCTTTTATAAAATCTTTCATAATGTTCATCTTTACAGTCATCTTCCATCCCTTCATTGTATCAACCCTTATTTTGTACATATAAGTCTTTCTTCCTTTAAAATTTTAGGAGGCACTTTTTTCTAACAGACCAAAATACGCCCAAAATCTAGTGTGTGGCACTGATCTATGCACTAGCCTGATCATATTTGATCATATTCTGTTTTTTTTTGTATTGTTCTGTTTTTGTTTTTATCTTTTTCTTTTTTTCTCTCTCTTTCTTTTTTTTTTCTTTCCCTTTCTTTTCCCCTGGTTTTAGGTCTTTTCTGATTTGTATAGAGTACATTTGCTGGGGACGTTGTTAACCTGTTAACATTTTGTTCTCTCATTCATCTATTCTCCTTGGGACAAAATGACAAGATGAAAAAAATCACCTCAGCAAAAAGAACAAGAGGTAGTACCGTCTGCCAGGGACCTACTAAATATGGACATTAGTACGATGTCGGACCTAGAGTTCAGAATCATGACTTTAAAGATACTAGCTGGGCTTGAGAAAAGCGTGGAAGTTATTAGAGAAACCCTTTCTGCAGAAATAAAAGAACTAAAATCTAACCAAGTCGAAATCAAAAAGGCTTTTAATGAGGTGCAATCAAAAATGGGGGCACTAGCTGCTAGGATAAATGAGGCAGAAGAGAGAATCAGCGATATAGAAGACCAAATGATGGAAAATAAAGAGGCTGAGAAAAAGAGAGAGAAACAACTACAGGATCACGAGGGCAGAATTCGAGAGATAAGCGATATGATAAGACGAAACAACATTAGAATAATTGGGATCCCAGAAGAAGAAGAAAGAGAGAGAGGGGCAGAAGGTATATTGGAGCAAATTATAGGAGAGAACTTCCCTAATGTGGGGAAGGAAACAGGCATCAAAATCCAGGAGGCACAGAGAACCCCTCTCAAAATTAATAAAAATAGGTCAACACCCTGACATCTAATAGTAAAACTTACAAGTCTCAGAGACAAAGAGAAAATCCTGAAAGCAGCTCGGGAGAAGAGATATGTAGCCTACAATGGTAGAAATATTAGATTGGCAACAGACCTATTCACAGAGACCTGGCAGGCCAGAAAGGACGGGCAAGATATCTTCAGAGCACTAAACGAGAAAAATATGCAGCCAAGAATACTATATCCAGCTAGACTGTCATTGAAAATAGAAGGAGAGATAAAAAGCTTCCAGGACAAACAAAAACTAAAGGAATTTGCAAACACAAAACCAGCCCTCCAAGAAATATTGAAAGGGGTCCTCTAAGCAAAGAGAGAGCCTAAAAGCAGCATAGATCAGAAAGGAGTACAGACAATATACAGTAACAGTCACCTTACAGGCAATACAATGGCCCTAAATTTAAACCTTTCAATAGTTACCTTGAATGTAAATGGGCTCAATGCCCCAATCAAAAGACACAGGCTATCAGATTGGATTAAAAAACAAGACTCATCAATATGCTGTCTGCAGAGATTCATTTTAGACCCAAAGACACCCCCACATTGAAAGTGAGGGGGTGGAAAACCATTTACCATGCTAATGGACACCAAAAGAAAGCTGGGGTGGCAATCCTTATATCAGACAAATTAGATTTTAAAACAAAGACTGTACTAAGAGATGAAGAAGGACACTATATCCTACTTAAAGGGTCTATCCAACAAGAAGATCTAACAATTGTAAATATCTATGCCCCTAATGTGGGAGCAGCCAATTATATAAGGCAATTAATAACAAAAGCAAAGAAACACATTGACAACAAAACAATAATAGTGGGTGGCTTTAACACCCCCCTGACTGAAATGGACAGATCATCTAAGCAAAAGATCAACAAGGAAATAAAGACTTTAAATGAAACACTGGACCAAAAGGACTTCACAGACATATTCAGAACATTCCATCCCAAAGCAACAGAATACACATTCTTCTCTAGTGCCCATGGAACACTCTCCAGAATTGATCACATCCTAGGTCACAAATCAGGTCTCAACCAATACCAAAAGATTGGGATCATTCCCTGCCTATTTTCAGACCACAGTGCTTTGAAACTAGAACTCAATCACAAGAGGAAAGTTGGAAAGAACTCAAATACATGGAGGCTAAAGAGCATCCTACTAAGGAATGAATGGGTCAACCAGGAAATTAAAAAAGAATTTAAAAAATTCATGGAAACCAATGAAAATGAAAACACAACTGTTCAAAATCTTTGGGATACAGCAAAGGCAGTCCTGAGAGGAAAGTATATAGCAATACAAGCCTTTCTCAAGAAACAAGAAAGGTCTCCAATACACAACCTAACCCTACACCTAAAGGAGCTAGAGAAAGAACAGCAAATAAAGCCTAAACTCAGCAGGAGAAGAGAAATAATAAAGATCAGAGCAGAAATCAATGAAATAGAAACCAAAAGAACAGTAGAATAGATCAACGAAACTAGGAGCTGGTTCTTTGAAAGAATTAACAAGATTGATCAACCCCTGGCCAGACTTATCAAAAAGAAAAGAGAAATGACCCAAATCAACAAAATCATGAATGAAAGAGGAGAGATCACGACCAACACCAAAGAAATACAAACAATTCTAAGAATACATTATGAGCAACTCTATGCCAGCAAATTAGATAACCTGGAAGAAATGGGTGCATTCCTAGAGATGTATCAACTATCAAAATTGAACCAGGAAGAAATAAAAAACCTGAACAGACCTATAACCCCTAAGGAAATTGAAGCAGTCATCAAAAATCTCCCAACAAACAAAAGCCCAGGGCCAGATGGCTTCCCAGAGGAATTCTATCAGACATTTAAAGAAGAATTAATACCTATTCTCCTGAAACTGTTCCAAAAAATAGAAATGGAAGGAAAACTTCCAAACTCATTTTATGAGGCCAGCATTACCTTGATCCCAAAACCGGACAAAGACCCCATCAAAAAGGAGAATTACAGACCCATATCCTTGATGAACATGGATGCAAAAATTCTCACCAAAATACTAGCCAATAAGATCCAACAGTACATTAAAAGGATTATTCACCACGACCAAGTGGGATTTATCCCTGGGCTGCAAGGTTGTTTCAATAGCCACAAATCAATCAACGTGATACACTACATTAACAAAAGAAAGAACAAGAATCATATGATCCTCTCAATAGACGCAGAAAAAGCATTTGACAAAGTGCAGCATCCTTTCTTGATCAAAACTCTTCAGAGTATAGGGATAAAGGGTACATGCCTCAATATCATAAAAGCCATCTATGAAAAACCTACAGCGAATATCATTCTCAATGGGGAAAAGCTGAGAGTTTTACCCCTAAGGTCAGGAACGCGGCAGGGATGTCCACTCTCACCACTGCTATTCAACATAGTATTAGAAGGACTAGCCACAGCAATCAGACAACAAAAAGAAATCAAAGGCATCCAACTCGGCAAAGAGGAAGTCAAACTCTTACTCTTTGCAGATGATATATACTGTATGTGGAAAACCCAAAAGATTCCACCCCAAAACTGCTAGAACTCATACAGGAATTCAGTAAAGTAGCAGGATATAAAATCAATGCACAGAAATCAGTGGCATTCCTATACACCAACGACAAGACAGAAGAGAGACAAATCAAGGAGTCGATCCCATTTACAATTGCACCCAAAACCATAAGATACCTAGGAATAAATTTAACCAAAGAGGCAAAGGATCTGTACTCAGAAAACTATAAAATATTCATGAAAGAAATTGAAGAAGACACAAAGAAATGGAAAAACGTTCCATGCTCATGGATTGGAAGAACAAACATTGTGAAGATGTCAATGCTACCTAGAACAATCTACATGTTCAATGCAATCCCCATCAAAAGACGATCCACTTTTTTCAAAGAAATGGAACAAATAGTCCTAAAATTTGTATGGAACCAGAAGAGACCCCAAATAGCCAGAGGAATATTGAAAAAGAAAAGCAAAGCTGGCGGCATCACACTTATGGGCTTCTAGCTCTATTACAAAGCTGTCATCATCAAGACAGTATGGTACTGGCACAAAAACAGACATATAGATGAATGGAACAGAATCGAGAGCCCAGAAATGGACCCTCAACTCTATGGTTAACTAATCTTTGACAAAGCAGGAAAGAATGTCCAGTGGAAATAAGACAGTCTCTTCAACAAATGGTGTTGGGAAAATTGGACAGCCACTTGCAGAAGAATGAAACTGGACCATTTCCTTACACCACACACAAAAATAGACTCCAAATGGTTGAAAGACCTAAACGTGAGCCAGGAGTCCATCAAAATCCTAAAGGAGAACACTGGCAGCAACCTCTTCGACCTTAGCCGCAGCAACGTCTTCCTAGAAACATCACCAAAGGCAAGGGAAGTAAGGGCAAAAATGAACTATTGGGATTTCATCAAGATAAAAAGCTTTTGCACAGCAAAAGAAACAGTCCACAAAACCAAAAGACAACCGACAGAATGGGAGAAAATATTTGCAAGTGACATATCAGATAAAGGGCCAGTATCCAAAATCTATAAAGAACTTATCAAATTCAACACCCAAAGAACAAATAATCCAATCAAGAAATGGGCAGAAGACATGAACAGACATTCTTCCAAAGAAGACAGCCAAATGACCAACAGACACATGAAAAAGTGCTCAACATCGCTCGGCATCAGGGAAATCTAAATCAAAACCTCAATGAGATACCACCTCACACCAGTCAGAATGGCTAAAATTAACAAGTCAGGAAACGACAGATGTTGGCGGGGATGCAGAGAAAGGGGAACCCTCCTACACTGTTGGTGGGAATGCAAGCTGGTGAAGCCACTCTGGAAAACAGTATGGAGGTTCCTCAAACAGTTGAAAATAGAGCTACCATATGATCCAGCAATTGTAGTACTGGGTATTTACCCCAAAGATACAAATGTAGTGATCCGAAGGGGTACGTGCACCCCAATGTTTATAGCAGCAATGTCCACAATAGCCCAACTGTGGAAAGAGCCAAGATGTCCATCGACAGATGAGTGGATAAAGAAGAAGTGGTATATATACACAATGGAATATTATGCAGCCATCAAAAGGAATGAGATCTTGCCATTTGCAACGATGTGGATGGAACTGGAGGGTGTTATGCTGAGTGAAATAAGTCAATCAGAGAAAGACATGTATCATATGACCTCACTGATATGAGGAATTCTTAATCTCAGGAAACAAACTGAGGGTTGCTGGAGTGGTGGGGGATGGGAGGGATGGGGTGGCTGGGTGATAGACATTGGGGAGGGTATGTGCTATGGTGAGTGCTGTGAATTGCGCAATACTGTTGAATCACAGATCTGTACTTCTGAAACAAATAATGCAACATATGTTAAGAAAAAGGAAAAAGAAGACAGCAGGATGGGAAGAATGAAGGGGAGTAAGTCGGAGGGGGAGACGAACCATGAGAGACGATGGACTCTGAAAAACAAACTGAGGGTTCTAGAGGGGAGGAGGGTAGGGGGATGGGTTAGCGTGGTGATGGGTATTAAAGAGGGCACATTCTGCATGGAGCACTGGGTGTTATGCACAAACAATGAATCATGGAACACTACATCAAAAACTAATGATGTAATGTATGGTGATTTACATAACAATAAAAAATTAAAAAAAACAGGTACTATGTTCTCAAAGAATTAGAATAAAAGAATTAGTCATTCCTTCCAAAATGCCTATGCCACAAAGAAGTTAACTCAACTGTTCAAGTTCATGTTTTAAACCTGGTGTAGGTTTGAATACATCACCAGTTGTCCTACATAGCACAAATTACAAAAGCCAGGCTGATGAAAATGCATCAGTGAAACAGACAGAGACTCTAACAAACACAGAAGATGCATGTGATCAAGTAGGCAGATGTGTAAGAACACATATTTCTATAAACTGCAGTGTGCTGGGCTTGGAAGTTTTTCTAGTTAGACTTCCTTCTTTAAGGATGCCATAACCTTTTAGATCATCAACCAATATTGAAGAAAACACTTGATTTGACTACATATATTCTTTTGTAAATTTTCTCAAACTTAAATAAATTGATACATTTGCTGGAGGAAAGAGGCTTGCAAATGCCAAATGAATATATGGTATATATGCTTTATTTATTTATTTACTTATTTATTTTTAAGTATGCTCCATGCCCAACTTAAAGTTTGAACTCATGACCCTGAGATCAAGAGTCAGATGCTTTACCAACTTAACCAGTGGGGCACCCCCAGTATATATGCTTGTATATAGTATGTATTATATATACTATATAATGTAGTTATTTTACGTTTGAAAGATTTATCTCTAGGAATCTCATCCTACTTTTTTAAAAAAGATTTTATTTACTTATTTGAGAGCAAGACAGAGAGAGAGGATGAGTGGAGGGACAGAGGAAGAGGGAGAAGCAGACTTCCTGCTGAGGAGGGAGCTGGATGCAGGACCCCTGAGACCATGACCTGAGATGAAGGCAGACACTTAACAGACTGAGCCACCCATGTGCCCCTCATCCTACTTTTTGCAGAGAGACATGCCTAAAAATTTATTTCTGATAGTGCTGACGCCACTCCCAGGGGTAAAAAAAGTAAATCCAAGTTACAGTATGTAATAGAGTTGTAACCATTAATAATGTACACGAAGTAGAAAAATTAAAACCCAGGTTGAGCAGAATTTTATCTCAAGGAGTACGTTTTAACTTGAGTCACTGCTGTAGTAAAGATAAATGGTGAGTGGGGATGGGTGGGATGTGGAGAGTACCTGGACCAGAGGGAGACCAGGAAACCTGTGTGGAGGAAAGAACTTCACAGTTCCCTTTTTGTAGCCTAGACTCAAAGTAGCATTACCTTTTCCACACAAAATCTAAGAACTCCCATTGATAGCAGCTGCAGATGGCATCCACAGACATTTGGAGCTAAGAAAGTTTATATCTGTAACAAAAAGCCACTCTTTCAAATTTTCAATTTGCACAAATTAGTTCATCTCTAAGGAGGAAAAAAAAAAGTAGCTAACACAGTGGAAAGACCATTGAAAAAAATCAATGTAGTAATAAAGACACAATGCTTTTGAATTTTAAAGATTCAACCTGAAATTGAGAGTTCTTTACAATTGTTGTATGAGTTCTAAACCAGAAAGAATCCAGATCAGCCTTGGGAAATAACACTGTGTGGGTTGTAGGAGTGAGCAAGACACAAGAACCAGGGCAACCACATGCCAGAGAAATTGAATCAGAACTGGGACAGAGATTGACCTACACTAATTTTGCTAAGGTATTACAGATAATTAAATGAAAAGGGAGTTTTATTTAATGTTAGAATCTTTGCACCCACTTTGGCACTTGGCTGGCTATAAATATATTCAAGCTAACTGTTGCAAATACTGTAGAGGTCATTCCTTCCTGAAGGTTTAATTCTTTTCAGTGGAAATGTTTCTCCTATACAATTTTAAGTGGAAAAAAAATCAGTTCAACTATTATGGCAGAGATTTTTAGTATTCTTTCAGTTCATCTCCCCTTCTTCTATAATTATAGAACCCCAATTTTTCATCTTGGCACATAGCTACTCAGATTAAGTATTAATTTTTCATCGACTCTTACAAATGGGTGTGACTACAGCACTAAGTTCTGGGCAATGGGATGGAAGAGGAAATGATGTGTTCAACTTCTGAGTCTGGATATAAAAATTTGACCCTTTTATTTATTTATTTCCACCTGCTGGCTAGAACGCAGATGAGGTGTGCACCATGGTGGACCACTTAGGTTAGGGCAAACCCCTTGTATTGGCAGAGCAGCAAGGAAGAAGGGATCTGGGACTTTGACTGTGAAGCTGGTATATTAAATACTTAAATCTGGTTGCTTATATCAGAACTATTTACTTGTGAGAGAAATAAGCTTTAATCATATTTAAGTCTCATTATTTTGGGTCCCTTTTATAAGAGCTGAACTCAAACTCATATCTAAGTGAAATACGTATTTGTTCATTCAACAGATTGATATTTTCTGCATATCCTAAATCATTGTTCTAATGATGGATTTGACATGAACAAAATATGCCAGGTCCTTGCTTGTAATAGAGTGAAGAGCTTCAGATAATAAATAAATAAAATAAGATATAAGGTAATATCTCATAATTATAAATGCCTTAAGCAAAATGGCACATAGAAATCTAGTAGTGAGATATTAGGTATCTAGAGGAGGGGCTACTTTTAATGAGTTGATTATGGACCACCTCTGTAAGGTGACAATTAACCTAAAATCAGAATGGTAAGAAGTAGTTAAATATCTAAATATTATGGAAGAGGAGTATTCCAGCAGAGGTGGCCAGCATGTGTCAAAACCCTAAACTAAGAGGGAGCTTAGAGTTGCTGAGGGAATCAGCAAACAGTACACAAAAGGAACTGTTGAAACATCCAAGGTCAGAGAGACACACAGGTGTCTGATCATATGTGATTTTGTAACCAGGGTAAGAGGTTTGCATTTTGACGTCATCCCAGTAGGCAGCTATTGGAAGGCTTTAAACAGGATAGTGATATGCTCTGATTTCCAATCTACTTGAAAAGATGCTGTAACTATTGTAGAAGAAGGGAATAGGTGTGACAAAAATATGGTTTATTTTTCTCCCGGCCAGACAGGAAGACAACATTACCCAGTCTCCCTTGCAGTTAGGTGGGGCCATATGACTGACTTCTAGCCAATGGGATATGGGTGGAAATAATGCAGTCCACTTTAAGGCCTGAACCTTCACACTTCTGAGAATCTCCATGAGATTCTGTGGATCTCTCATGCCTCATCTGCTGGTTGGATGCCACACCTGAGGACTTATGTGATGGTGGGGCCACTACTTGAAAGAACCTGGTCCTTGAATGACTGTATAGAGCAGAGTCTCCCTACTCAAAGTAATCTTTTATTTATGGTAAACCACTGAAGTTTGGGTATCGTTTGCTGAAGCAGTCAACCTAACCTGATTGATAGAGACAGCTAGTGGGGTGGTCTGAACAAGAAATGGCAGTGGCTCGGACCAAAGGTACCACTGGAGGCAGTGCGAAGTGATTGGCTTTGGGAGATAATTTGAAAGTGGAGCGAACAGGAGTTACTGATGGATGAGATGGAGATAACAAGGTTATAAACAATACAAGAAATGACTCTTTAGGATTTTTACCCAAGCAATTGTGTGGCTTGCAATTTCGTTAACTGTGGGGGTTGCGTGGGGGATTGGGAAGGGGCAGGTGTATGCAGGGTGGGGGAAATCAAGAATTTTATTCTGGCTAGGATACATTTTTAGATACATAATTAGACACTGAAATGGGAAATGTTAGATGCGTGAATCTGAATCCTAGAGGAGAACGAAGGGCTGAAGATCAATTTTGGAATCATCATCCAATAGGTGATGTAGACTCAGCCAACATTTGCATTCACAGTACTTGTCCACAGAATAGGTTGTTTCTCATAAGCATGCCCACTCCTTACCAATGTCTTCTGTTGGGGTTCACAACACTCATAAAGATCCCCCTGCACAATCATGTTAGAGAGGAAGGTTAGGAAGATGTAAGCCTGGACAAGCAAGTTAACATAGTATGAGGAATTAGACCTTGCGTAGACACATAACTTTTAGCTAAAATAGTATTCCTAAGAGAATGATGGCTCCCACCCAAATGTCAAAGAACAGGACAAGGACTGGGAACTTCTGAAGCACAGCTAAATAGATTCTGCTGATTGTTGTTGAGATTACAGGAAGAGGAAAGAAAAAAAAAGATGAGCACTGAAGTATAATTCCATTTACCACGCTTTAGGTCACTGAGATGAGGACTAAAATAGTCTGCTGCAAAAGTCAGATGAAGAAGAATAGTTTTAAAAAAAAGGCTGGCTAACATTTAAAGAAAAAATTATTATTGTTGCTACTCTAAATTTCAAACAAGCTTGTCTGAAAAACAAATTATTTGTAGTTCCACTGTTCCGAGATAATTGCTGTTAATCATTATGCTTTTCTATAAATTAGTGAATTTTATTTCTTTTTGGAGGGTTAATTTGATAGGAGAAAGTCATTCCTCTGTTTTAATTTGCATTCCTTTAAATTCTAGTACATTACACTTTTGCCTCCTATTTTTTACCCAGTTACATTTCTATTTTGTCAATTTGTCACTTCCTTGGGCTTTGTTTTCAAGTATCAGCCTTTGTCTGTATTAGAGGCTACTATTTTCCTATCAGAATATCAAATTTCCTCTTCTTCGAACCCCTAGCTTTTAGCTGTGCCTAAGGTTACTTGAAATAAGACATTTCCTGGCCTCTCTTGTGGCTCAGTGGGGACCAGTGATTAAATCTAGCCAATGTTATATTGGTGGAAATATAACATAGCAGCTTCTGGGAAATTTCCTTAAGAGGTAGTGGCCTGGACTCCTTACTCACTTCTTCCACCCTGATGCTTAAAACATGGATATTATGGCTGAATCTCTATCTTAGACCATGAGAAGAAGGGCATCTTCTGTACCTGGGCCCTGGAAGCAAAATGGGTTCCAGATGACAGGACAGTAACCATGCTAGCCCTGGACTGTCCACCTCAAAACTTTCACCTGAGAGAAGAATAGATTTCTATTTTTAAGTTGTTATTTGACAGACTTCTGTTACTCAGAGCTAAGCTTAATCTTAACTAATATAGATCTTGGATCTAATCTTCATTTTCAAAAGAGTGTTAGTTTGAGAAACTTCTTCAGTGCAAGATAGAAATGCAAGATAGAAACTCTGTCAATGCAAGAAATTATGAAATAAACTTACTTAAACAAAAATTCTAGATTTAATATCTTGACTTAATTCCTTCCCTCTGACCCTTTTTATTCCCCCAATTCTTTTCCATGCTACCCCTTGCCCATTCTTCTCTTTCTTCACTGCCATTTCCCCATTCTGTGTATGTGTGTCTACTTTTCTTCTCCAGGGCCTTTACTAGCCTAACTGGCTCCCCTGAAGGAACTAGAAAGAGGTAATCCTCAAGGTGGCTAAAATTCCACTGGTTCGTGACTGTGGGAGTTAGAAAAAGGTCCCCCTTTCTCTGGCTGGATACAACCCCACACAGAGCATATGGTTTGGCAAGCAGAACCCTGGGCTGGATTTCAATTCTTCCTTACTCCCTTGGCTGGGTGCCCTCATGCAATGAACTATATGCCCATGTTTGCAAGCCAGGCAGTCCTTTGCTAGCAGGCTCAGCTTGTCTACAGCAGGACTCTGATGCAAAGAAATATATAAGGGTCCCCTAAACTGAGGGCACACTTGGACTTAATGTCAAGTGTCATTCATGTTACTGGTTTTCCAACCTAAAAAAGGATTCTTCTGGCTTTTATTTCTGACTATAGTCAAGAGTCCTACAGAGATTCATTTTTCACCTGCATATGTCTTCATTGCTGCTGACACCATTTCTGGTAGCTCCTATTACCTGTGCTTTCCTGTCTAGTTATTTGTTTTGTTTTCCTGAGCCCTTAGTGCGTATTTTGTTCTTATTATCTCAATTCTCAGTTTCCGCTTGTGCTGATATCTTGGCGAACTGGGGCTGGCCAAAGACATAGAGGGGAACAGATACCAACAAAATTAATCAAACTGATTAATTACTGACTTGTTCATCAGCCATTAATTAAATATTTTCATCACAGAAATGGCATTTAAAAACATTCTCCAAATTTCAAATTTAAGAGGGGAAATAAAAATATTTGATATAGAGATTCCTCTAGGTACTTTAGGTGGTATTGTCTTGTTTTCTTTACAGGCCTTCTTCTCTCTAATTTCTGGGACTTAGTAGAGTATACACTATATTTTATTAGAAGTTCTAGTACTCTTTCTACCAACATAATCTTAAGATCTCTTGTCCTTACTGAAGTTATGGCATTTATTTATTTATTTTAAAGATTTATTTATTTGAAAGAGAGAGAGAGAGAGAGAGAAAGTGCATGTGTGTGAGCGGGGATGGGGGGCTTGGGGAGGGAAGGGACAGAGGGACAGGGAGAGAATCTCAAGCAGATTCTCTGCTAGCAGAGAACCCCTCGCAGGACTCAGTCCCAGGATGCTGAGATCATGACCTGAGCTGAAATCAAGAGTCAGGCCCTTAACCGACTGAGCCACCCAACTGCCCCCAATTAAAGCATTTATATAAAGCTTTTTGTGTCCTGTTTTTTCTGGGTCATCACATATAAATTTAAGTTGGACAATACAGAGTGTAAAACAAAACTAAGCTGGCTAGACCTCTCTGTCATTTTCAATCAGGTGCTATTGGAGTTAAGAATGAAACTCATGCTGTTATTATTTCCCCCACATTTCACAACCATAACAGTGTGGTTTCTGTGCCCTTCATTTGATTATTTTTCTTGCCCTAAATGCAAAGAGCATAGATGATGTCAAGTTTGAGTTTATGTTGAGTTTATGTTTCACGATAAAATTAATGGTGACTATAAAACCATTGAAAAAGGTGCAAACTCCTTGCTAGGTTTTCCTTATCTTAACTTTTATTCCATGGATGGAAAAATGAGTGTGAGGATGTAAAAAGGCTTGATTGCAAAAATAAAAGGTTCCCTGGAATCAGCTCATGGGAACAAAGTCACCACAAAACTCTTGGCATGTGTTCCTTATCCCAGCCAAGGGCAGTGATCCCTGGAGATCCTCTGATTTCTGAGGTGACCCTTCACAGTGCTGGGCTGAAGGCTAGCATCACTAATGAAGTGTGAATGGAGAGCAAAAAACTATCTCTGGGTAGTCAGAGCTCTCCCTGACATTTCCAGTTCTTATTGACACTGACCCAAATATTTCTATGTACCTAGGCTCTGTATTTCACCCACTAAATCCTTTATTACTTGACTGATTTCTATATGAAATTCATTCTCATGGTCAATGTTGCTTGTTCATCTCAGCCTTGCCCCCCTCCACCTGCTTGGCCAGATGGTTGGTCCAGGCCACTCCTGGTCAGTATTGTCCTACTGCCGCCCAGTAGGATGGAGTCTTGACCATGTGGAAAAATCCAGAGAGAGGAGCCTTATTATAAAATGAGCATGAGGGGGAGGGAGGGAGAAAGAGAAGGCTGTTTCACATTATTGCCAAAATGAAGATTAAGATGATTTTGAAGCCCAGTGGCACGGAAGCATTCAGAATGAGGGAGAGTGTGTGGAGGTCACATCAAGTGGACAGACCAAGGACTGAATCTTAGCCTGCCACTTGCTTTTGTGTGCCTTGGGTTGGTTTCTTAACCTCATGAGTGTCAGTTACCTCATCTGTAAAATGAGGATCATGGCATCTCCCTTGTCAACTTGTGAGGATTACAGGAGATAAGGTACTGACCCACTTAGCACAGTGCCTGGCGCATAACATGCTTTCCGTAACTGGTATTTTGAAAAAATAGGTTCAAGAACCCTGATCATGTGCTTGTAAGGAATTTTCACTACAGCTTTATTCAAAAGAAGCTGAGGGCAGATTGTACATTTTCAAGTAAAAACCACAAACACAATCCTTTGCTTTTAAGTTTTTCTTTCTGTTACTCACTCAATTCAAACCTCTGCTCAAATGTTGCCTCCTGAGGGAAACCCCCTCTGCCTATCCCATGTAAAATCGTACTTCTCATCCATTTCTTTCCTCTCATGTTGACCTGTCTTTTTGTATAGCCCTTGTAACCAGACCTTATATTAAGTATATGACTCTCTCTGACTGGTAGTGGTGGTCTCCTTCCCCAGTGTGTAAGTTTCACGAGGGAAGAAACTTTGGTTTATTCCTGTATCCCTAACACCCAGAAAAATGTCAGAGACAAAGAAGGAATTTAATAAGTGCTTGTTAAGTGAAGTATGATATATCATTTTTCCCACTTCATGTTTATTAATATACTGCTTTGATGATGAATAGCAGCAGCCACATTTAGACAGAGGTATAGGTATGATTGACTGGCTATTTTTGTAGTATTCTTAGTTTTCTTGGCCTTAAATTCCTTCTTTAAGATATGGCACCAACTCATGTGATCAAAGCCAAGTGTTTCCCAGAGGACTTGAAGAGAGGACTTGAAGTCCCCTTTAGACCCGCCGCAGTTCTAAGAAAAAGCCAGAAGCATGGCAACTCCTTCACTTTTTGCCAGTCTCATCTCTCTCAGCCCATGGCCTGTGTCACAATCTGCAAAGTTGAGAATTCACAGGAATGTGTGATTTGCCTTGTTGGTTTGCTTTTAGTCATTCTTTCCTTTCCAATAAATTTGCACAGCTTTTCTTTCCTGTCAGATGCAGTACCGTGCTTATTCAGCGTGCAGTCTCAGGGGCAATTGATCAGGGCTGGTTTCCCAACTTGCCCCCCACTTCCCATGCCTTTTTTATTTCCCTGTTCTTCCACGGAACAAAGAACAGGTCCTGGGGATTGATTACCAGAGCTTCCCGCTAATGAGCAATTTGTTGTGCCGAGGCTCTGGCTCTACATGGGGGCTGGTGGGAAGGTCATAGGGGAGTCGCGCATGTGACTTCTGTTCATTTTCCTCCTTTGGTAAGCCCAGCAGCCACCAAATACCACATTGCATTCAAAACCAAATGCACATTGCATTGCTGGGGCTCACTTCATCTGGGCCATGAAAGGACATGTGAAGGACATCTTCTCCACTAACATTGCAACTATAACTGTGTGGAATCCTTGATAGGCATTGGGCTAAAGATCACTACTGGAGGTGGGGAGGAAAGGTGAGTGCTCTAGGCTGACGAAGTATTTTCCTCAAAGAGCTTAATGGTGTACAAATATATTATTCTAAAGGGATATGCCTGCTTAAAAATTGTTATTTATTTGATAAAAATGAGGTATAACTATTCTTTATTTCTTATTGATAGCATCTCTAATTTTCTATAACTTAAATCTCATAGAATGAGGGAGTTAGACTAGGTTATCCACATGCCACCTGATACATTTCTGCTCAAAATGTGATCCTTGGAGACACAGCATGAGCTTGACCTGGGATCTTGTGAGAAATGCAGAGACTCAGGTCCCACTCAAGATCCACTGAATTAGAACTTGCATTTTAACCTGCTCCAAGAAGATTCAAATGCATGTTACAGGTTGCAAAGCACTGATCTTCAGCTCTACTATTTTGAGGTCGTGTAATTACATTTCAATAAACTAATATAGTGATCTAAATGCAAACAATAGCATGAACTGGAAAGAACATAGATGTGAATTTGGATTTCAGATCCATCACTAATAATCTTTGGGAAAATAACTTCAGTTTTCTAATTTGTAATGTGGAGAAAATGGCATCTGCTTTCAGGATAGATAGGGGTTTAAATGTTATACATGTAAAGTACGGCACAGACAATGTCTGGTACCAAAGTTTGATAACTATTCTTGTTAGTTCATTAAAATCTATGCAATTAAGGGATTTTTTAAAAGTAAGCTCCATGCCCAGCACAGAGCCCAGTGTGGTGTTTGAACTCATGACCCTGAGATCAAGACCTGAGCCGAGATCAAGAGTTGGATGCTTAACTGTCTTAAGCCACCCAGGCAACCCAAAATTCTTAAAAGTCTTTTAATCATTTGAAGTTTATTTTGTGGAAGGCCAGTAACATTGTCTAATGAGTTCCCTCCAGATTGCTTATCAATGAACTACCTAAGACTAGAGGGACCTTTATATCCCAGAGGGGAGGCTACACCCAATTTAATTTTTTATGGGACCAGGGAGCCCAAGTTCTCCAGGTGTTGGAAGCCATCATTCCCTAAGACTACCCTGACACCTACACTCAGCCCCTTAGATCCTCAGCCCAACATGTTTATGTGCTCTCTATCCTCCACCCCACACTTTCCCTATTAAAAAGGGAAAACTATGGGGGCTAGGGGCTCTCCATGAAACTAAGTAGTCTCTCTGTGGCCTTTCTGCTAGATGCTTACCTAACAGGGTGTTCATTCACTGTCGGGCCTTTTGTCATGTGTTCCCACCTGTCTCAAGTGATGCCACTCACATTTACCTGAGCCCTTTGCCTTATGTTATTTGGGTAGAGAGTGCCCTATATTCTTTTAACCTAAGTGGTATGTTATAATGTAGGGACCAGAACTAGATATCATATAAAAAGAAGCAGGTGAAAGAACATTCTACTGGGAGCAAAGACTTGAGTCTAATTCCATGTATACAATTAGCTGGCTCATCTCTCCAGCACATTTTACATATGTAGGCCTTGGATTTCCCATTTAAAAAATGGGAATACCAGATTAAATTATCTTTCCCCTTTAAAAGTCAATGATTTCGGCGGCCTCCCAATCTCTGCCCTGGAGGAGCCAAGAATTCGGGGCCCCACTCTGCAGTGAGCCCCGAGAGAAAAGCAGTCAATCACTCCCATCTCCCCGGTCTCTGGCCGCACCCCATGCTCACCCGGCCTGTGACACAGCATTTCTATTTCTGGCGCATGACCCCATTTGGAGTCTCCAAACCCAGCGGATTCCTGCGAATATATATATACCTATTTAGGTGAAAGATACTAATAGATACCAAAGACCTAGCTATGAGTCCAGGTTTCCACTGGACAGCCACATGCAGAAGAATGAAACTGGACCATTTCCTTACACCACACACAAAAATAGACTCAAATGGATGAAAGACCTAAATGTGAGACAGGAATCTATCAAAATCCTTGAGGAGAACACAGGCAGCAACTTCTTCAACCTCAGCTGCAGCAGCTTCTTCCTAGAAACATCACCAAAGGCAAGGGAAGCAAGGGCAAAAATGAACTATTGGTACTTCATCAAAATAAAAAGCCTTTGAACAGTCAACAAAACGAAAAGACAACTGACAGCATGAGAGAAGATATTTGCAAATGACATATCAGATAAAGGGCTAGTATCCAAAATCTATAAAGAATTTATCAAACTCAACATCCAAAGAACAAATAATCCAATCAAGAAATGGGCAGACGACATGAACAGACGTTTTTCCAAAGAAGACATCCAAATGGCCAACAGACACATGAAAAAGTGCTCAACATCACTCAGCATCAGGGAAATCCAAATCAAAACCTCAATGAGATACCACCTCACACCAGTCAGAATTGCTAAAATTAACAAGTCAGGGAACGACAGATGTTGGCGGGGATGTGGAGAAAGGGGAACCCTCCTACACTGTTGGTGGGAATGCAAGCTGGTGCAACCACTCTGGAAAACAGTATGGAGGTTCCTCAAAAAGTTGAAAATAGAAACTACCATACAACCCAGCATTTGCACTACTGGGTATTTACCCCAAAGATACAAATGTGGTGATCCGAAGGAGCACATGCATTCCAATGTTCATAGCAGCAATGTCCACAATAGCTAAACTATGGAAAGAGCCAAGATGTCCATCAACAGATGAATGGATAAAGAAGATGTGGTATATATACACAATGGAATATTATGCAGCCATCAAAAAAATGAAATCTTGCGATTTGCAACAATGTGGATGGAACTAGAGGGTATTAGGCTAAGTGAAATAAGTCAATCAGCGAAAGACAATTATCATGTGATCTCACTGATATGAGGAATTTGAGAAGCAAGACAGAGGATCATAGGGGAAAGGAGGGAAAAATGAAACAAGACGAAACCAGAGAGGGAGACAAACTGTTAAGACACTCTCAATCTCAGGAAACAAACTGAAGGCTGCTGGAGTGGAGGGAGGTGGGAGGGATGGGGTGGCTGGGTGATGGCGGGTATGTGCTATGGTGAGTGCTGTGAATTGTGTTAGACTAATGAATCATAGACCTGTACCCCTGAAACAAATAATACATTATGTTAATAAAAAAATAAACACTAATAA
Source organism: Callorhinus ursinus (assembly GCF_003265705.2). Lineage (NCBI taxonomy): Eukaryota > Metazoa > Chordata > Mammalia > Carnivora > Otariidae > Callorhinus > Callorhinus ursinus. The sequence continues at coordinate 6,356,472 of NW_027397084.1, forward strand.
CCTGAAAAAAAGTCAATGATTTCTTTTTTCTTTTTTATCTTGTATGCATTGAGATGAAAAATCCAAAGATTTTTGTGAAAATTTATAGGTTTATCACCATTTTTCATATAATAAAATCTTAAACCACTTAGATTAAAAGGTCTTTAATCTTTTGTATCATTTGCTATTCTTCATATAAATGATTTGTGATCCATATGAGGTTCAGGGGAATTCCCTTATTCAGTGGCTCTGTTCTTCTAAGATATTGCCTTTCCCAACCACATACATATTTGAAGATTTCTAGGTAACTGGTGTTGAAGAACTGCTCCTATGGCAGTAAAAAGTCTGTCCAAATAATTTTGAAGGAGCATTCCTTATTCAAGATGAGCAAAAGATTCATTCCAAGATGAACAAGAAATTGTTTCTGCAACTGGCATGGGCAATTATTTCCATAAACAGGAAATTGAGTGAGAAAGAAACAAATAAATCTAAAGAAATGCTTCAATCCAGTGGATCTGAAGGCAGAGACCTAGAACTGGGGACAAAATTCCAAGAAAGGTCTTTTTAAACTGAGGAAACAAGTCTAAAGCAACTTAAGATTTTCTTTAGTCTTCATTGATTTGGATTAAATCATAGCAATGGATAATAGGCCTACCATTTAATGCGCACCTTCCCTTTTAAGAATTCACCCTAAACAATGTCACCTCCCTGTATATTCCTAAGCATGAAGAATCTGTCTCTTCTGTCTTTGTTACTGCACTATGCTTTGTATATTACTATAGGCTGTTGTATTTATAAGTTTATAAAGTTACATATCACATTATAGCGTCTATTGCATAAAAATTCCTATTTACATTTCTGCCTACTCGATTGTGCATTTCTTGAGGATGGGGACCACATCTTAATCATTTTTGTCCTCCTGGGTCTAAGGCAATTCTTGGTGCAGTTGATAATAAATGTGTTTTTAATGTTGAATGAATGAATTAATATGCATTGTACAAATATGAGAAACCCATTATAATGGTGTTTGAGAGAAGTATTATAAATAATTGTGTGCTTTTTACTTTAGAGTGAAAATTTCTAAACCAAAATAAGATGTGATTTGAATTTAGACACATCTGGGGTAGAAAGGCTATTTTAAAATAATAAGGCTCTAAATGCAGCTCCATTTAGAATGAGGCTCTTATAAAGATTATGAATTAGTACTTAACACTTAATTTAAATATATATACATTTTAATGTAGATTCCTATCGAATGCTATGTAAGCACCTTGATATCCAACATCTTCTTTATAAACAGTACTAAATGAAAAAAAATGGCAAAGCAAGTAAAGTAATCCATATATAAAAGACAATTTCCATATCAAAATGAAAATGCTCATTTGAACTAAGGATGTGAACTCAGGGAGATTTAGCAGAAGTAAAAAAAAAAAATCCATTTAAAAAAGACATTCAAATAGGTCAATGAATACCAAGAATCTACCTGTCCCCACGTGGCAAGGCATTAATTTTTAATCCTTATATTTGTGTTTAATAAAACCATAATAGGGAAGAGTATCTGATGAGCCCAAAGGGATGTTTCTGTAGGAATCCATTGTAATTCTTGCTCCCTGAACCTTGAAAGCATTTTGAATCTCTGCCTATTTTGAAGAAAACATAGCTTTTGCTCTTTTTTGTCTTGCAAGGTAAAAAGTTTGTAAACTCTAACAAATCACCACTGCACTTTAGTTTACAACACTCTAGTACCATATATGTCCATAGATGTGAAATTGTGAATTTCCAGAGAGGAACTTCAGGCTGCTCTGAGGTTTGACTCGCTGCCTGGGACCCTCTGGTGTTGTTTTGTATGTGATTTAGGGTCATTCAGAGTGTACAACAACTGTATGTAAGCCACCGTGACAATCCTGCTCACTATCAGGTATTTGTTTGTGGTTGACTGTGGTCTTTTTCTGGTCTCTTTCGCTTTTCATCTCACACTGATAGGAGCACCCTATACTCCTTACAGATTGATGAGTCAGGGGCCACGACCAATGAAGGTAATGCTTCCTGCTTTTTGTTCTATAGTTTTTCTACAGCTTCTTAGATTCCTACAACAAAAATGCATAGTCTTAGATAAGAAACTTGTTTTGATTAGTCCATCAACCTCCATGCCCTGTAGCTGAAACTCGGTCAGCATCCCTAAGTCAGCTGTCAGAAAATATATATATATATTTTAGTTGAAGTATGGTTGACAGATAATGTTATACTAGTTTCAAGTGCACTGCCTAGTGATTCAATAATTCTACACATTACGAGATGCTCACCACAGTAAGTGTAGTCACCATACAAAGTTATTATAATATTATTGACTATATTTCCTATGCTATAAGTTTCATCCCCATCATTTATTTATTTTATAACTGGAAGTTTATACCTATCAATCCCCTTCATCTATTTTGTCTATCCCCCCATCTACCGCCCCTCTGACAACCACCAATTTGTTTTCTGCATTTATGAGTCTGTTTCTGTTTTTTCTTTTTTTATGACTTTTCTAAAGTAGATGGGAAAGAAGGAAAAGAGGAAAAATAAGTGAATGGGAGGTAAAGCAGTACATTGGAGTCAGCACAAAAACATACTCTTTGAAAGGGCAAAGGAAGGGTAGATGTTTTATAGACATATAACAATATTTTACACCTTCACATCCAATTATATTAAATAAATCCAAAGATCCCTTCCAAGCACATCCAGGTAATTGGATGAAAGTTTTGCTTTTCACAGAGATGTCTTAAATCTGAGAGAAAAACTATCATAGGGATGTAGATTTTTAAAGCAGAATTTCCCCATATCAGGTTCTTTTAGTCTCCACAACATCAATCCTTACAGCAAAACCTTAACTATTAATGTCTACCCAATCATCATATTTCTATGTATTCCCAGGCACATATTCCCAGGGATCCATGACACACAGTAAAGAAAATACTTTTAGGAAATTTTCTTCACAGAAAGCCCAAAGTGAAACATTCATGAGAGTTATGTATGCTTAGAAGGTACATAGAGTCCTATCAAAAATTATACTTCAAAAAATTATACTTCAAGTGATAATTCTGCACCATTTCAGAATTAGTGTGAGTTAGCAACTTCATATTGCACAGGCAAGACCATGGAACTATTTCTGCTTCTGTATACTTCAGAGATACTATGAGTTTGGTTCCAGACCCCTGCAATAAAACTAATATCCAAATGAAGTGAATATCACTATAAAGTGAGTCAAATTAATTTTTCAGTTTCCCAGTATATATAAAAGTTACATTTACACTATACTATTAAGTGTGCAGCAGCATTATGTCTAAAAAAAGTACATACCTTAATTTAAAACTGCTGCTAAAAAATGCTAAACATCATCTAAGCTCTCCAGAGAGTCATAAACGTTTTGGTGGTGGAAGGTCTTGCTTCAAAGTGCCATCCTGATATCTCTTGACTGACCAGGATGGTGGTTGCTGAAAATGGCTCAAAATAACATAACAATGAAATTGTCACATCAGTTGACTCCTCCTTTCATGAATGATTTCTCTGTAGCGTGTGATGCTGTTTGATAGCATTTTGACCCACAGTAGAACTTCCTTCAAAATTGGAGTCAGTCCTTTCAAAACTTGCTGCTGCTTTCTCAACTAATTTTATATAATATTCTAAATTTTTTGTTATCATTTCAACTATCTTCATAACATCTTCACCAGGAGTATTTTCCATTTCAAGAAATCACTTTCTGTGCTCATCCATAAGAAGCAACTCCTCATCTGTTCGAGTTTGGTCATGAGATGGCAGCAATGCAGTCCCATCTTCAGGCTCTACTTCTAATTCTAGTTTTCTTGCTATTTCCATGCCTCTGCTGTTACTTCTTTCACTGATGTCTTGAACCTCTCGAAGTAATCTATGAGGGTTAGAATCAACTTTTTCCAAACTCCTATGAATATTGATATTTTGACCTCTTCCCATGAATCACAAAACTTTTATAATGTCACCGAGAAAGGTGAATCTTTTCCAGAAAGTTTTCAATTTTCTTTGCCCTGATCCATCAGAGAAATTCCCATTGGTGTCAACTATAGTCTTATGAAATGTATTTTTTTAAAGATTTATTTATTTATTTTAGAGAGAGAGAGAGAGTGTGTGTGTGTGTGCACAAGCAGGGGGAGGGGCAGAGGGAGAGAGAGAATCTCAAGCACACTCCCTTTGCCCCCCACCCCACTGAGTGCAGAGTCCAATGCAGGGCTCGATCTCATGACCCCGAGATCATGACCTGAGCCGAAATCAAGAGTCGGATGCTTAAGTGATTGAGCCACCCAGGCGCCCTAAAATGTATTTCTTAAATAATAAGACTTGAGAGTCAAATGACTCCTTGATTCGTGGGCTGCAGAATGGATGTTGTGTTAGCAGGCATGAAAACAACATGAATCTTGTACATTTTCATCAGAGCTCTTGTGTACTGCATTGTCAATGAGCAGTAATATTTTGAGAGAAATCTTTTTTTTCTGAGCAGTAGGTCTCAACAGTGGGCTTAAAATATTCAGTAAACCATATTGTGAAAAGACATGTTGTCATCCAGACTTTGTTGTTCTATTTATAGAACAAAGGCAGAGTAGATTTAGCATAATTCTTTAGGACCCTAGGGTTCTCAGAACGGTAAATGTGCACTGGCTTCAATTTCATAGAATTGAAGAGACTTCGGGTCTCGCTCTTGAGTAGGCTTTGGTTTAAGGAAATGTTGTTGGTGGTTTGATCTTTTATCCAGACTGCTGAAACTTTCTCCCTATTAGCAAGAAGGCTGTTCCAGTTTCTTATCATTCATGTGTTTCCTGGAGTAGCACTTTTAATTTCCTCTAAGGACTTCTTTGTATTCATAACTTGGCCAACCGGCAAGTGAGGCTTAGCTTTTGACCTATCTTGGCTTTTGACATGCCTTCCTCACTAAGCTTAATCATTTCTAGTTTTTGATTTAAAGTGAGAGACGTGCAACTTTCCCTTTCACTTGAACACTTAAAGGCCACTGTAGGGTTATTATTTGACCTAATTTCAGTATTGTTGGGCTCAGAGAACAGTAAAGCCCGAGGGGATAGGGAGAGATGAGGGAAAGGCTGCTCAGTGCAGCAGGCAGAACACACAGAACACTTGGTGATTAATTTTACCATCTTGTGTGGGTGTAGTTCATGGCTCCCCAAAACAATTACAATAGTAACATGAAAGATCACTGATTACAGATGTCTATACCAAATATAATAATAATGAAAAAGTTTGAACGATTGTGAGAATAACAAAATGTGACACAGAGACATGAGGTGAACAAATGTTGGAAAAATGGCACCAACACAGGGGTTGCCACAAACCTTCCATCTGTAAAAAAAAAACATAATATCTGCAAACTGCAACAAAATGAGATATGCCTGCATAAACACTGGTATTATAAAGAAGTTAGTGTACTCATGAAGTGTAAAATGTTCTGACTTTTCTTTTAACTACTTGTGGGGCAGTGTGGGTTGTGGAGCCTCCAATTCCTTTTTTTTGTCATAAAACGTCCCCCACAGAATTGTAGCTGAATATGGATTTGTATATTACTTTTTATTTCAGTTATTTAAAAATGGTTAAACATTCAGAGACTGAGAGCAGCCATTACTTGTGTAACTCAGGACACACTGCTCTGGTTTGCGTCATTCAGAGAATTCAGGCAAAAGCAGACTTAATTTGTTTTTTTTTTTACTTCCAAATATAATGACACCAGGCTCTTCTTTCTCTTTAATGGAGCATGTCACTGAAGATAACTAGCCAATATTGTTTATTAAATATGTGTCATGTGTGAACATTCCTCTTAAAACTGTGAATTCCCTAAGGAGAGGAACCTTGCCTTTTACCTATTTTTGAGCCCACCACAGAGCTGGACACAACTGCTCAATAAACATAATAACAAGGAAAATATTATAATACTCCTATTCAGCAAGAAAACACTGTTTTAGGAATATTTTTTCTTATCATGAACTTCCTTAAAATGGGTATATATGAAATATGTATATTATTAGGATGCCTTTCCTATTATCAGAGAGAGTTTGGTTCCAAAACCATGAAGAGCAGTATGCCAAATAAGCATCATTAAAAGCATTTATATCCAGGAAAGTTGACAAAGGGGAGCACAGATTCAGTTCAGTGGTAGTGTGATGGAGGAGGGGCTAAAAACTTCTTTTGCGTAAAAGAAGGGCTCCCAGGAGGAGGCATGCCCACAAGACTGGATAAGGCAGGATGTGGTCCTAACAGAGGAAGTGACAAATGGGTAGGATAGGCTCTTTTGTCCTTAGCAATTCTTGAGATGGAATTATTCCTTAGTTGGAGGAGGCTGGATGGGATTCTTGGGAAGGCACCGTGTCCTTCTCTATGTCTAGGCAGATTACAGACTGTAACCTCTAAGCCACCACCTTTGTACAAACTGTCAGGTCCCTTGGTGGGAGCCTCTCAAGTGGTCTCCTCTGATTTCAGAGGTATCTGCACCTCAATCTCCTAAGACCTCTGCCTCTTTGCTGATGCCTAGAAAAATACCTAAGAAGGTGTGTTGAGTTACAGAGACAGATTCCATAATGGGTTCTAAATTAAAGCTGAGATAACACTGTGGTGTGAATTGATTTTAGTAAAAATTTAATTGGGTCTGTCAATCTGTAAATGCCAGGTTACCAGGTCCTTCATGATGTGGATATCCAGAAGGGACTTGGGTCTAGTAACTTCTATTACCGAAGAATGTACATGGGGCCAGAAACAAGAGGCTGGGGGAAAAAAAAGAGAGACAATTTTGAATATCTGATGAATTTGCCCTGGAGAGCACTTGCTTCTCTTCGATTCAGCAGTACAGACAGCTGACGTGCATTATGAGATTTTTGTCAGCCTACTGGAAATGGCAGCATCCTTACTTCACATGATTTATGAAGAGTATTGTGGTTTATTTGACACTTACTTTATTTAAGACAGCATTTCTCCTGGAAAGATAATTAATTAACTCCTGAGGTTGAAATCTGACAGTGTCCTGCTTACCACTCCCAGTCCACCACCAACAAGGTGCTGCCAGTCACTCTCCCTCCAGTCAGTCCCCCTGTTCCCAGCTACTCAGCAGCTTTTTGGTCTTACCACCAAGCATACAAATTTCACCAGAGTCCAACGAAAGTTATATATATGCACTTGGCACTTTCTCTTTGATGAGTTTTTCCATATTTGGAAAGGGAAATATTTCTAGACGGACAAACATGGCATTGAAGATGCGCAGCTAAAGCCAAGCGTTTCAAGTGGCTGCTGAAAGGCTAGGAATTAAATTCATGAATAAAGGAGCACGTTGATAGTGGTAATTTTAGATGGAGAAAAACAGGTAATTGTATAATCATTACTGTTTGACTGAAGAGCAATGAAATGCCTCCTTTACTTGCTGTTAAAATGTTATTTGCTTTTAAGCATATTCTCCAAGTAGGATATGAAGAAACAATAAGTTCTTATTTTTCCTTATGCTGTATACTCTTTGAATAAATTCCTCTTTTGGCCTGAAGCTGATAAAAGGCATCCATAGCATAATAATGACATAACAGTAGCAGGGCCAAGAATAATGCTCATCCTAAGGCCCAGGGAATTTTCCTAGGTAGTGCATCACAAGTTCTCCCAAATTTCCTGTGGGGGAGATAAAGAGTGGACAGTATCATAGTGATTTTTATTGGTGGGGAAACGAAGGTCCAAAGGTCAAGTGATCCAGAGAGTAAGGGGCTTCTCAGGGACAAACTGGATACTCTAGAAGTCCATGTAATGCCACAGAATCCAAGGGTGGGCTTCAAATTCCATGCAGCAAGGGAATCACTCCCATCTAGCTCTCCACACAGAATCCCTTCAAGAAGCATTCTCTTTCCTCCTATCTGTTGCGGAAGCTGCCGGGCATGGCAATTAAGAATATTAGCTCTGGAGACAGGCTGACTGGGTGTGAAGGTCTATTCTGCTCACTAGCAGTGAGACCTCACACAAGTGATCTATCCTTTCTGAAACTCCATTTCCTCATCTGAAAAGGGATTAGAATCAAAGCTACTTCAGGGATTGCTGAAAGGATTTGGTGTTGATCTGTGTAAGGCATTTAGAACAGTATGGGTCCTGTGCCAAGCCTTATGTAAGTGTTTGTTAAGAGAATCAAATCACTATCACTTTCTGCTTTCCCTCCCATTTTATTCTCCAACAAAAGCAAACTGTTTGTACTTGTTTACTTGCATGCCCTTGTTCCTGATGTTTCCCTTTCTGGAAGGCTTCTTCCTCTTAGACAAGACCTCTTCCTTCCATGGCTCCCAGAGCTGACTGGTCCCAGCGCCCTATAGGTATTCCTATTAGAGCATCACTTGTACTGTGTCCCAGTTCCAGGTAGAATGAAGCCAGGTGGCAGCTGGCACACATTGGTCCTTGACTCCCATTATACCTCTCTCCCAGTTTCCTCCTTTCTGGGCAATTCATCTTCGCTGCCTTTTTGGATGCCTCTTCTCCCCCCTCTACCCTAAGGGCTCTGCTCTAGCTTCCTTTCTTTGCTTACTAGATGGACTTTGCTTCTAGATGCTCTCTTCCACTCCCCTGACTGCAAAGCCATTTTACTGACCATTTCTAAACCTATTTCCAGATCTTCCTTTTTATTTAAGATTTTATTTATTTATTAGTTAGAGAAATAGAGATAGAGAGAGAGCACAAACAGGGGGAGTGGCAGGCAGAGGGAGAAGCAGCTTCTTTGTTGAGCAGGGAGCCTGATATGGGGCTCCATCCCAGGGCCCTGGGATCAGGACCTGAGCCAAAGGCAGATGCTTAACTGACTGAGCCACCCAGGACTCCCCAGATCTTTCTTTGGAGTTTCTGACCCATATAATCAAATGGTTACCATAGTCTCTTTCCTCACAAGTTCCAAAGGCACCAAAAACTCAGCATGTTCAGAATTTCACTCCATTTTTCTCCCATATCAAATCCTCCCCCTGAAAATGTCACTTACCCTGATATTTCTCTGAAGTGTGCCGTGCTCAAAAGTTACTCTTCCATTCTCTCACTTTCCATCCAAACTCTGGTCCCCTCAGCCCATCTCAGCAAGGTCTAAGGCAATCTAACTATTATATAAGTGGACAGAATCATGTAATAAGAGCCCTTCTCACTTCTAAGGACTGTTTTCTTTTTAGCACAAATGATTTTCAATATTGGGGTTTTGGGTGCTGGGAGAGGCATTTCTCTTAAATTATATAGTTCAGTTGACTCCAGTAAGGCCCAGACTAGATGGTTTGTTCTAGGATTCCTTTGTTTATTTTTAATTATAAGTCAGAGACCAGAATTTTATCCTTTTCTTTCTTCTCTCTGCTTTTGAGAGTTCCTTGCTACCTCTATGGTCTTGGAAGGGGCTCTGTTCTATTCCATTCCTTTCCAGGCCAGATAGAGCTTGACCCTCAAATCTCCCCATCTCCCTTCAGCTCCTAAATGTTTCTCGGACACCTCTGCTGAAGAAGGGGTACCTTGGGTGGCTGTGAATGCAGAGATGAAAAGTGTAGTGAGCAGTTGCCTATAGCTCACTGACCCTAAAATGCTTGTTGACCAAACACAAGTATTGATAACATTACACATTCACTGGAATAGTGCATATCTTTATAGAGAGAACCACTAACTCATGCCCTCTCAAATAAATTAACATTTCTATCTCTACTAGATCTATTAGTAATAATTAAAATTTGTTTCCATGCTTGTTTTTAAAAATGTATTTGAAGTTATTTAAAAAGGCACAAAGAATAGAATAAGGGGAATAAATGTAGCAAAATAAGGCTGACTAATACATAGGTTCAGTGCGCAAAGTACTGAGAGGGCAAAGAGGGGGGATAGAGATGGAGAAAAAAATAGGTTTGGAACTTTCCAGTGGCTGGAATAAACGGGTAAACACATTATGAGAATGAGATTAATGGTATTCATCTGATAAAAGCACTTTTTTTAAATTTGTTTCTGACACCTGAGAGAAAGTTCTTTTCCTAAAGGATACTTGATGTGATGTAGTGAATTATGTCCAGAGCACTATTTTTCAATAAGTCCAATGGTGAGTTTTATGAGGCTACTTCTTAAGATGGTCCTCAGTATAAGAGATAGCTCAGTGTCAAAGCAAAGCTAAAAAAAGGCATGGTTTTGAGGGGCCTGCATATTCTGGTACAAGTGCATGACTACACTATGGAGTAGTATAAAGGTTAAAAGCATGGAGACCAATTGCCTGAGTTTGGAATCCAACTTTGACACTCCCTGGCTATGTATCACTGAACAAATTACTATCTCTCTGTAAAGTGGGAATAATAATATTATTCCCCCTTATAGGTTTATTCTGAGGATTAAATTAGTTGATATGTGTGAAGGGCTTAGAATTGATACCCTGGTACAAAGTTTAAGCTATTATTAATCAAGGGAAAAAAGTGTAGACTCTTTAGAAGAAAGATTACTTGCAATTTAAGTGACACACACAATAAATAGCTTTTTTGATCAGAGGAAGTAAGAGTTTGAGATTAGATCTTCTGACAAGAACCTCGCCTGAAGACATTCTATACAGATGAATTAAAGGAAGAACCATATGCTCTGATAACCAAGTGGAAGGCTGGGTTGACATCTGTAATGGAGGACCATCCCTCAACTATGAGCACTGCAGGGCTACTAATGGAGGAATCCAAATATTTCTCAGGAAAGAATTGTGAGTCCATAAGACACAGATGGATCTTCAAGGGCTCTAATTCTGTGCAATAGACAGTGCTTGGCTCAAATAATTTTAGTGTGGAGAATTTTCAAAGTGATTATGAATATTTATCCATCTATCTATATATATATCAATGAGGAAACAGCAAACATTTTAAGTGCTTGCAAATTCCTAATGAGTCCAGCAAGATAAACTGGAGGCAGATAGGCCTTTAGTAATCTGAGTTTTGATTTGCTATGTAGGGCAGTAGCTCAATCAAGAGTTGACAAATCAAGGGCTTAGCATCCAAGTAGTTAGCATAAGTCCATTCTTTTGAAAGTCATCAGTAACACTTAGCTATTGAGGCCAACCCTCATATATGAGGGGAAAATGCCCTGTCTCCAGGAATAACGACACCTCCTTTTTTCTCCAGTTCAAGAAACAAAAATTTACCTGATGATTATATTATTTTCCTGAACTGTTAACCATTCATTTTGATTACCATGTATTATAAAACAAATAATAACTTATTCCTAAAATATGTCAAATGACTAAGTTTTTATGATTCATTTGATTATTATATTAAACAATTAGAATGTTGTCTTTAAAAATTCTTTGTAGAATAGCATAGTCGTCTGTCTACAACTTAAAACATTCATGTGTACATTATGTACATGTGCATCCATGCCACCAAATTCCTCAGAAAACTATTACACTGAACCACTATCACATATGCAAACCTTCAGGATAGTCAGTCAAGAAAAAAGAAAAATTAATATGGTGCTTGTTTTCCAGAACATTTTACAGATCTAAATCTAGTAACTTAATTTAGTATGTGTGACTTAGTTTGCTAAAGCACATACGAACAGTTAAATTTGACCAGTATGACTTTCAGTTCACTTTTAAAAGTTCTTTCTTCTAAAATGTCGTCCTTCAACTCCTTCTCAGGCTACGTCTTCTTCATAAAGCATTTGGGACTGAATTGAAATGAAGTGGCAGCTTTTCACTCCATCACCCCCACCCCCTGAAACCCAGATTTATGTACTGACTCGTTTCCTTCCTTACCCACTGTGATTTTGTTATCTTTGTCTTTTGGTTGTGGGTATAATTTGTATTCCAATGTAAAATCTATGTCCATTTTGAGAAAATACATTTTATTTTATTTATTTTATTTTTTTAAAGATTTTATTTATTTGACAGAGAGAGACATAGCAAGAGAGGGAACACAAGCAGAGGAGTGACAGAGGGAGAAGCAGGCTCCCCGCTAAGCAAGGAGCCTGATGCGGGGCTCGATCCCAGGACCCTGGGACATGGCCTGAGCCAAAGGCAGACGCTTAACGACTGAGCCACCCAGGAACCCCGAGAAAATAAATTTTAAATAAAAATCTTCATACTTCTGATTCTTTAAAACAATTCAAATTATTGGAGATGCACGGTGTTATTTAACTCAGACTTTAAATATTTCACTCCACCTGGGGCACCTGGGTGGCTCAGTCGTTAAGCGTCTGCCTTCGGCTCAGGCCATGATCCCAGGGTCCTGGGATCGAGCCCCGCATCGGGCTCTCTGCTCAGCGGGAAGCCTGCTTCTCCCTCTCCCACTCCCCCTGCTTGTGTTCCCTCTCTCGCTGTGTCTTTCTCCGTCAAATAAATAAATAAAAATCTTAAAAAGAAATTTCACTCCACCTATGTCTAAAACTAAATAAGGTTGTGTTCATGTGGCAGAGTACATTCTTGAAAAGGATATCATCTAACTGCTTATTTGGTATTGTTTACAGTGAGTATTTCATTTCTAGGCAGTGGTTTTGTGTGACAGAGTCACAGAGGTAGAAATCACATCTTTTTAAGGAGTCTCTTGTCAGTGAATTAAGGCTATTTTCCTTTATGTCGTTCTCATATAATGCACACAACCCTACTGCGTGAGGCTGTTCTTAGGTGAAATACATAAATTAAACTATGAAATCAACTGTGAAGTATATCATCAAGGATATCATCCTTATGTTCTTCACTTGTGGTTTTAAATTGTATTTAGAGAGGTGTTCTTATAGCAAGTCTGCATTAGGAAAGGAATTAATATGTTGGATTTCTTTTAAAGGAGAATATGCTGTGGGGCACATCTTATTGTTCAGATGTCCACATGAACTCAAGTGGAGTGACACCAGCTGGCAAACTCTGTGCTTTCTGCCGCCTCTCGTTTGCATCACCACTGGGCTGTCTCAATAGGGCTCTTCCTCAAGTACCAAACCACATCAAGGGAGGCCCCAAACACTGTGAAAACATTCTGAGAGAAATTCATCAGAACCAATGCACTCACATGTCCTAGCTTGGTTGTTACTATTTTAAATAAGTTGACATATCCGATTTGCATTTAACCATGCCTTCGATTTCCTTCATCCATCCATTAATTAAAAAAATATGTAGATTGCTGATCAGGTGCCAGACATTGTTTTAGGTGCAGGGAGATAGTGACAGAAAAAGAAGCGTTCTCACTCTTACTGATATTACATTCCAGTGGGGCAGATAGACAATAAGTTTTTACAAGGTATATAATGTTAGGTGATGATAAATTCTATAAAGTAAAACAAAGTTGATGAAGCAAATAAGGAGAGTAGAAAGTGTCAGTGGCAGTGTGGTTCAGAGGAAAGACTTATCACTTTATTATTTGGGTGACAAAGTGATAGTTAAGCAGAGAAGTGGGGGGCATTGAGATATGTGAATAAGCAGGGGAAGGAAATTTCAGGCAGAGAAAAAAGTATGCACAAAGGCCCTGAGGTAAGAGCATACTTGGCACATTGGAGGACCAGCCAGTTTTTTTTTTAAGATTAATTATGAGAGAGAGAGAGAGAGAGAGAGAGAGAGAGAGAGAGAAAGCAAGTGGGAGGAGGGGTAGAGGGAAGGAATCTCCAGCGGACTCCAAACTAAGTGTGGAGCCCAGTGCAAGCCTTGATCTTACAACCCTGAGATCATGACTTGAGCCAAAACCAAAAGTAGGATGCTGAACAGATTGAGCCACACAGCCGCCCTAACAGCAAGGAGTTTTGATGGAGGTAGTATGGCGTGGGAGTCATAGGGGAAAAGATCGGAGAAAATGGATCATGTCGGCCGTACTGAGTGGTTGAGGTATCATTGTGAGTGAGAGGCAGGGTCCTGGGACATTTGAAGGAGAGGAGTGACTTGACCTGATTTACATCTAACAGCATGGGCTAGGGTGAGCCGGGGAGGACATTTTAGAGGGAAACGGAGAGGACAGGGCTGGAGGCTACTACAGTGATCGGGTGAAAGGTGACGCCTTGGACTGGGATCATGGTGGTGATGGTGGCGGGAATAATGAGATTGCAGGTGAATATTTATACGTACCCAAATGGAAGCGGGGGAGGGCCAGGGAAGGTGACAAAAGAGGACTGTCAGGGATTATTCCATGCTCGAAGTTCGCTATTCATTGAGATAGGGAAGGCTGCGGGTGAGGCAGGTCTGTGGAGGGAGGATCAGAGACTACCTTCTGAGGTTGTTGGGAGGATAAATGAGCTAATACATGCTCGGGTAATTAGGTCAGAATTGATACACGGTGCTCACTGAACTCAATACAACTGTGCCTGTGATTTCTTCATTTCCACATGTTCTTTGCTTAAATGAGATCTCCTGAAATCCCCAATCTTGCTCTGAAACTGATCTTTTATCCCTGGCTTGATGCAACATTCTATGCTTTTCGTAATATTATTTGGAATTTTAAAATCTGCCTCCCTATAACAGATCGAACTTGAGGTGATCTAGGCATTTGTTCCTGGGAGCTAGGAATGTTGTAAAGGACACTGACATAACACAAAAGCACTGTCATTACCCAGATGTAAACTAGAATTATAATCATAATTGTTTTGTTTTCTGTAAAATGTCTTTCACTCAGTGTAGAAATGGATTTGACCACCGCTCTTTTGTGATCTTTTTGTCTTGGATCTTGTATGTGACTACAAAGAAAATCATGACAAACTATACAGAAATATATAGAAACATCTCACTTGGATCTTTAAGGGCATTATATAATCTTACTGAACAGTTAACAACTGTAACTAGTCTGTATATGGATTTTAAATTGCTCATTCTCCCCCTTGCAGTGGATTTAGAAAGTATTAGGTGGCTGCTCAGTGATGCTTGGGTGCATGTTGCCTATGTATTTTTCCCCTAGTGGATGACTTTCAAAATAAAATCTGAGAGAGGAAGGGAGGGAAGGAGGGAAGGGGGGTAGAGAGGGAGAGACAGAGAGAGAGAAGAAAGGTAGAAACAGAGAGAGAGAGGCAATTTCACAAATGACTTTTTTCATCTCCAAAGGGAGTTACCCAGTCCCTCGGCTGAATATTTTTCAAACTTTATACCATAAAGCATTAGCCTTTCTAGGTCACTGTATTGCATCTGAGCCTAAAATTAAAACCATAAATACTTAAAGCCTTAACTCCTACACTCTTTGAAAGCTGGTAAAAACAGGCATTCCCTTTGCCACTTTAGTGTGCTTATTTATGTGAGAAATAGCATTTTGAAAAATACGGCTTAAAAGCAGAGTCACACAGAGAATAAGGGAAGAGAAACCAATTTGCATGTTTCCATTTTCTTTTCCTTCTATTTATTCCCTCTTGCTTTCTATCAGGATTCATATCATTTTCTACCCAATTTCAAGAGGAAGGAACTGGCCATCCCAAGCTAATAGCTAAATCAATATTAAAATATGGAAGGTGGTCATAAGTCTCATATCTCCCCAAACACTGGTTCCATTGTTGCTTAACAAAACAGATAACCAAGAAATATGAATTCTCTGACACTGCATCTGACTTACAGATCTTTCATGATCTGGTCTGAGTGAGCCATAGTATCAATTGTTTGGGAAAAAACCTTTCCTGACTTCCAGCGTACCTGTCTACTGGCAACCTAATGTCACTCTCCCCTTCTAACCTGTGTCAGGCAGGAGCCATATCCTTGGGAACTACATTTTCTAGACTTGTGTATACTTTTGAGACACCTGGAAGGTGGAAGAAAAGCAGAAAGCATTCTTGTGTTCTTCTAGCGAAAGCCAAGGCCACCTGTGCTCTGGCAAGCACGAGATGTGCAGTCTGGAAGCAGCCGTGGCAATTCCTGACTTCCTCAAAGCTTCCTGTGTTCTCTGTCTCTTCTGAAGCTCCTGATTCCTTATATTAATCTCTGACGGCTTGAAATGCCCATTTTTTTCCTGCTCCTATCTGATCTTTGCAGACTGGGGGTAAGGAGATGGACTGGGAGACAGAGGTCACTACAGGAATCCACGCTGCCTAGGTTCGTCTATGGGGAGGCGTAGCTATAAAGTAGCAAAACAGATGCCACGTAGAAGCATACTGCACACTCCAGAGCTGGGAGCTGACCCAAGTGGGAGATAACACAAACCTATCACTACTTGTTTGACTTTGAATAAATTACTTGACCTCAGTTTGCTCATCTGTGAAATGTAGTTAAAGCCAGTACTTATCTCAGAGGGTTTTTATGTGGATTAGTGAGGTAATATTTGTAAAATTTGTAGGAAAAAGAATGGCACATGGTTAGTACTATATGATTATTGTGGAAAGAAATGTGAATTTAAAAAATACATACTTTGAGGGGCGCCTGGGGGCTCAGTTGGTTAAGGATCCGACTCTTCATTTCAGCTCAGGTCAGATCTCGGGGTCATGGGATTGAGCTCCACTTGGGCTCCAGGCTGGGTGAGGAGCCTGCCTAAAATTCTCTCCCTCTCGCTTTGCCCCTCCCCCTCCACTTGTGGGCTCTCTCTCTAAAAATAAATAAATAAAAATAAAAAATACATACATCGAGATTTCCTTAGAAATAGTTTCCTTGGGAAGTTAGACTCTAACCTCAGTGCTCAAAACATTCCTGGAACGTGGACATTTTGAAACTTGTATCGACATGCTATACAGCAGCCACAGCAAAAAACTGTGATTTCTGACCCTGGTCTGTTCTTCTGCCTGGGGCAGGAGGCTCCCAAGTCCCTGTATTTCTCCCTAACCATCCATCCCAGCTTTGGATGAAAAATTGCATTATGCAACTTGGCCATTCGCCTTGTTCATGTGCTCTAGCTCTGAATGATTTAGGGCTGTTTATACAAAATCAAACACACTCTCAAAAGACGAAGCATGGCTTCCCTCAAAAATGTTCAAAACAGCAGAGCATCCAAAGGGATTCCAACTGAGCAGCTACAAATGTGTCCTGGACAATGGCTCTGTGACTGGCATAAGCTTAGAGCCTCTAAGAATAACTCTTGAAAAGGATAGAGCTCTTGGGTTGATATATTTAAAGAAAAATAATTTTTCTACCCGTGAATATGCGGCAGTTGTCCTTCATAGATTCTCAGGGATTGCAGTGAGCATGGAGAATAAGAACATACAACACAATTAAAAAAAATAACCAAACAGCTTCAAGGACAGAAAATGTAAGCTGCAAGGTCAAGATGATATTTCTCAGTTCTCTTGTCGCAGCTCGTGTAGGTGGCCAAGGTTGCCTTACCGGTTAGGCACAGGTTTACATTTGACCCCTCTGGTTGGGGAAAATCAGGTTTCAAAAAGCAAGCAGGGATCCCTATATTCCAGCAAACCAGTGTTTGCCCTTCAGTGCTTTTCCCTGCCTACATTACTCAGTTTTGCAAAGTGAGACATACTTTTTGTTACTGGCAGATGCCACCCAGGGGAGAAAGAGGAAAAAAATAATCTCTGCCTTGTTGAATAAAAATTTTCCCTCTGGTTCCTTAGTGTCTCAGTAATCAGTTGAGAAATTCAGCAAGAATATGTCAGATCACCTGAAATATATTTTTCAAGGGATTTATTTTAACATAGAATGAAAGCATTCTGTGGCAATCCTGGGGCCTGTAATAGCAGTTTGCAACTTTCTTATGAATTAATCTTTTTTATGCAGTTTCATGAGAGAACTGATCCACCTAATTAATATATTTCCAACCAGCTGAATGTAGATATCATTAATTTATTAAGATGAGTCCTTAGGGCATGCCTAATTTCCTAATCCTATCCATTCGGGGCAAAACCTCAGATTAAAGATTGCAAAGACCTCATATATTTTAATATTTAAAAATACTTAAAGATGCATATCTGAGATTTACATATACAAACACATACAATGCTTTGCATGCTTAATGTAAAGTTTATAAAGTCTTATAGATTTTTTTTTAATTCTTTGATGATTTGTTCACAAATATCTTTATTTTTGTGATTTTCTGGAATTTTCTTGAGCATGCCCTCATTCATTCCTTCATTCAGCCAACACTGTGTGAATGCCTACTGTGGTTTCTCATTGTGCCAGGCCCTGGGAAATATGCAGTTCTTAATCTGGAGGAAATCACAATCCAGAGGTGAAAAGTGGGTGGGGCCGTTAAGTGTATGAATTATCAAATAACTGTCAATTATAATGTGTCAATTTAAGTAAGTTTCTCAAGCTCATGCACCCTGGAAAATGACAGTTCATCAGGGGTCTGAATACTACAGGCTTTAGGCCAAATCCAGTCTGCTGCTGGTTTTTGTAAATTAAGTTTCACTGGGACATAGTTAACTCACTCATTTATCTATAGGTTACTTTCAGTTACAAAAGACAGAGGTAAGCACTTGCTAAGGAGGATTGCAAAACCTAAAATATTTACAATCTGACCCTTTAGAGATGAGGTTTGCCTTTTCCCGGTTTAGATTATTATAGTTGCAGATCAGGTGTTTGAGCACAGCTCACTCTGGCTACAAAGCCTCTTCCACCTTATTTTGTCAAACTTTTAGAATCATAAATATCTTAAAGGTTTGTCTAATAAGTTTCTATTTTTTAAATAAGTAAAAATATTTTCTACACATTTCTTTAAAAAAAGTTTTGTAAAAAATTTTTTTTGATGTTGGACTATAAATCTCCACCTCTAGGAAAAAAAAATCAGTCTTCAGAAACAGTTTCTGCTTTTGCACATATCCGTTCAGAGAAGGAACGGCAGAGCTGGGGAGCAATAGATAAAACGAGAGAGTAGGACTAGATTGTCTCAAAAGAGCTTTCCAGCTCCAACATCCCATAGCTCTATGTTTCTACAATAATAGCTGCACAGGCTAAAATTAAACATAGAGCTGCAGCTGGAACAAGCACACAGCACTGTGGTTTATGGATATGAGTTAAGGACACAGACGATCCTAACTGTAGCAGCACCGTTACAAATCCCAATCTTCCACATCTTATTTTGCAAAAATAAGGCTGACCCTTTATCAATAACACATTATTCAAAGAAAGTTCAGAAAAACATCAATGAAAATAACTTGGCAGCCTTCACAATTCAACAGTGATATACGTTAGATTCCAGCAGGTGACTATGAGGTGAAAAAGTGCCCTTGAAGAACAAAAAGACAACAAAAATTAACAAAAGTCAGCCTGATGGCAATAATTATTTCTTCAAATTACCGAGTCTGAATGATCCATGAAGACACATAGTTAAAGCTATAATGTGGGCCTTTTGACCTGAGAATGGGCTAAACAAATCTATATTTAAAAGCCTTCTGGAAGACTTACATTTAACTAACAAGTACAGTTCCAAGAGGAAAAGAGAGGGAGAGGGAAGTGAAGGGGACTAGCCCTCAGTTCTTTACGCTGCTGTAATTACATTTGTGCTTCCTAATGAAATTTGGGAACATCTCTCTTGTCCATCATCCATTCAACAAACATTTATTGAAGACCCACTGTTTGCCAAACACTGAGCTAGGTGCAGACAAAAAGACAAACTTGCTCCTTGCTTCATGGCGCCTATGGTTTCGCAGGCCGAGAGAGGCATCGAACAATTATAATACCGTGTGCTAGTGGGTGTAGGGGAATGTGGACTCCTACAAGAATGTGCCTGGCCCATCTGACTTGGCCCAAGTGAAGGTATCCGAGTCCTCCTTGGCGGGTCACCTCAGGCCTGAAGAGGAATGGGAATCTGCCAGCTCTTCTCTGCTCCTCCCCTTCCCTCTCTGCAGGTTTGTCTTCCACCCTTCCTTGTTTACATCTGCTCAAAATCCAAAGAGGGAAATTGACCTAGCAGCCATTTCAGAATGTGGATGAATGCAGGGTCATGTATCCCCAGGAATCATCGGTACAGTAAAATGCTAAGCAGATAATAAAAACAAAATGACAAAACTAAAGGTGACAGAATCCATTTACTTCTGCAAGGCAATGATATAAAATGGGCAAAAGACAAAGCAGAATGTGTCTTCCATGGAAACTGAGCAGTAATGTTTTGCTGTAATTGTTAGGTACAAGACTGATTAACCTGGACTTTGCTAAACCGTTTTAAACATCTTAAAGTAAAACGAATGCTCTGAGAATTTACCTTGTTTATTCTGAGAATCCATCCCTCCCAAGACAGGATAGGGTTCAGTCACCCAGTTTGAGAAGTATAATTTTCTTTGAAAATGTTACTGGCATGTATAACATATTTGTTCTTTTAAAAGAAAAAACAAAATAAAACTAACCCTTGTGTATATCCCACCCAGCCTAAGAAATACATTACAAATGGCTTTTCCTAATTTTTCCTTTATTCTATCTCCCTACTTTGAACAAATCCTTTAGAGATGTTAATGTCTGTAACAAACAAAAAAAAGTCTGAAACTTATTAATATCTTTACCTTTCCACCCAAAAATTTAAGTACATTTTATATGGGTAATACCACTCTCCACATATATACTAATTTAGTCCAGTTATTTAGCTCTATCTCGATACCTTTATGTACCCTTCCCCTCTCCTAGCCTCTTCCCAAAGAAAGTAATAATTTTCTTTAAATATTACTAGCATATATAACATTTACTATTAGATATTGTTACTGTTTTATATAAAATTGACCAAAAAGTTTATATTTTCTTTTTTCACACCTTCTCTTTGGGATCATTTACTTCTTTCTTGAATTGCAAAATTAGCTGTTCCTTTACTGTTAATTCACTTTTTAACTAAATTCAGTTGTTTTGTTTGCTTTGTTTTCATTTGTTTGCTTTTGGTCTGAAAAGTCAGTATTTTACACTTATTCATAGAAGATACTTTCTGTTGGACATAGAATTCCACGTGAACAGTTACATTTTCTTAGTCATTGAAGATAATTATGTTCCACTTTTCACAGTTGTTGAATTGTCAGTTTAAATTTTGTTCCATTGTGTGTTCATTTGTTTTTAAAACATTCTGTTTGAAAAAAAAAAAAACCAAAATCTTCTCTTTGTCTTTAATATAATATTTTAAAGATATTATTTATTTATATGAGAGAGAGAGCACGAGCAGGGGAGGGGCAGAGGGAGAGGGAGAAGCAGACTCCCCACTGAACAGGGAGCCTAGTGCAGGGCTCAAACCTAGGACCCTAAGGTCATGACCTAAGCTGAAGGCAGGTGCTTAACCGACTGAGTCACCCAGGTGCCCTGTCTTTAAAGTTTTATAATTTCAATATAATGTGTTTGGGTCTGGATATCTTTTTACTTATACTGCTTATGTTCTTTAAGTTCCTTCATTTTATAAATTCAGAATACACTTATCTTATTTCTTTGGATATGACATTTCTGCTATTCTTTCTATTCTTTTGTGGGAGGACTATGATTAAATGTCTGTTAAATCTTCTCATTCTATTCTGTATGTTCCTTAACCTATCCTTCATAATTTTTGTCTCTTTGTCTAAGTGCAGTATTCTATAGTTTCTTTAAATCTGTTTTCCAATTTACCTTCTTTCTAGGTCTCACCCATGGAGTTTTAAATTTAATTATTATATATATTTTTAATTTCTAGGAGGTTTATATGGTTCTTTAGGGAATCTTTTGCAAATCTGCCTCATCAATTTTTTTTAAAAATCTCAGGTGTGGGGGCACCTGGGTGGCTCAGTCAGTTAAGCCTTTGACTCTTAATTTCAGCTCAGGTCATGATCTCAGGGTTGTGAGATCAAGCCCTGCATTGGGCTCCACACTCAGCATGGAGTCTGCTTCTCCCTCTCCCTCTGTTCTTCCCCTGTTCACACTGTCTCTATCTCTAAAATAAATAAATAAATAAATAAATAAATAAATAAATAAAATCTTCAAAAAAAATCTTGAAACCCTTTATCATTCTTTAATTCTCTCTTTTATTTGTTTAAAACCTATGGAACATGCTTAGCTGATGTACTGCTCTGGGTAACTCAAAGATCTATAATCTCTAAGGTCTGATTCTGTAGTTTGTTCTTTCTGTTGACTCTGGCTCATCATTGTGAACACGTTTTCTATTTGAAACTTTATTTTCTGGAATTATTTGAAGATGGCACTTAAAAGCATATCTTTTGAAAGAGTATCCATGTTTGCTTCTAAGTATAGAATTCTAGATAGGAATTCTCAATTTTCTTTTTCATTTGACGCAGCACCAAAAGCAAAAGAGACGTGTACTCCCCACTGTTTCCCTCTACAGAATCAGTTTTTCTCAGTTCAGTCAAAAAAGGTGTCCCTTTTTGAGGGTCCTGCATATGTGTGAGGTCCCAGTTCTACCTCCTACTTCACTCAGGTGCCAGGGTTTTCCTCTTGTCTTCTCAAGCATGACCCACTGAAACCCAAGCCTGAGGCTATGGGGTCACCAGCTCCCCTCAGGGCAAACACTGGATTTAAGGAAGAGTTACATTTCTGAATCTGTGCTTCCTTGTCATTTGTAGCCTCTGATTCTTTCCATTACTTTACTGCCAGGTCAGCATCACTATAAAAAATATTTTTACAAAATGTTTTATTTAATATTTTTAGGTGTTGGTGCTAGGTAAATTTTTTCTGAACATCTAAACTGCCATATTTCTGGGCAAAAAAAGAAAACTGATTTGGAAATGAGCAGAAGGCTGATTCTGCAGATCTGATGCTAATTTTCCTAGAACTTTGATGGAGAAAACTGTTTTGGGGGCCTTAATAGTGACTGGACACACTCAGAAGGCAGATTACACATCCACTGCTAGAGCAAGGAATGTGAGAAGGATTAATGAAGCACTGCCTACAGTTTAATTTTTTTTTTTTCTTTCCAACATTTTAAAGACAGAAGACAGTACTCATTGGAGAAAATGCATCCTGGGTTGGAAGACAGGTGGGAAAGGGTAAACAAAGGGTCCCTAAATCAGAAAGAGGCTAAGGTTGGAAAGGGCAAAGGAGAAAAGAAAAATCACAGGGTATCATCTTTCAATTGCAACTGCCTGGAACTCAGCAGAATTAGCCTGGGCTTGATAAGAACAGCTCCTCTCTAGGAAATGACCATGCATGTGTCTAGAGGAGCCAGACTGTCTCTGCCCCGTGTCTCTGAAATACGGCTTTGAACTAGAGAGCTTAGGCCTCAGGAACTTGCTGTAGTTCACTCTTTATTCATCCATAAGTATTTTATTTATTTATTTATTTATTTTTTTAAAGATTTTATTTATTTGACAGAGACAGACACAGTGAGAGAGGGAAAACAAGCAGGGGGAGTGGGAGAGGGAGAAGCAGGCTTCCCATGGAGCAGGGAGCCTGATGCGGGGCTCAATCCCAGGACCCTGGGACCATGACCTGAGCCAAAGGCAGACGCTTAACGACTGAGCCGCCCAGGCGCCCCCATCCATAAGTATTTTAAACAGATGTATTTTTGAGTGACTACTGTCTGCCAGCCTGTGGTGGGCCTGGGGATACAGTGTGGAACAACAGATGTGTTCCCACTGTCCCTGGTATTAGGAAGCTTAAAGTCTATTTGGGAGAGAGAAGATTCAAGCAAATACATGAAAACGTGTTTTATTACAATTCTGATTAGTACTAGAAAAGAAAGCAAACTCCAAACCCAAGGGTGCAGATACCAGACCCTTGCTAGCCATTTTGCAATGACCATGAATAACAGTTTCCTCTACTTACGAGACTGAGGTAATGGTCCTTTAGCTGTGATTTCCCCACATTCTGCTCACACTTTTGAAAACAGTTTCTTTACCAAAACTCCCTCAAAAAAACCCAATTTGAATATATTCTTTCCTCTTTCCTGTCTTTTTCTTTTAATGCAGTATGGAACTTGAGTTGTTCTTCTTGGCAACTCCTGGAGGGTTTGAAACAAGGAGGGTGCTCGATCTGAATGACATCTTAAAGATCACCCTGCCTCTCATATGAAGAATAGAAGAATCTGGGAGAGAACAAAATGCAGAGCAGCAGTCAGAGGACATTGCAAGGATCCAAGTAAGCAGTGATCAAAGTCCCACTAGTGTGAAGCAGTGGAAATAGGGAGAAGAATCCGATTCAGATACATCGTGAAGGTAGGAATGACTGGGCTTATAGAGAGACTGGATGAGAAGAGTGAGGACAGTGGGTTCAAAATGGACTTTTAAATTTTTGGCCAAGGCAGAGGGGTGATGAAGAAATAGGTGGATAAGGAACAGAGCTGTAAATGTGGGAATGTTAGCATTTAGATGGTGTTGAAACTGCAGGTATAGTGAGACTACCTAGGGAGTGGGTAGATAGTAAAAAGATTGGCTTTTTGAAGTTGGAAAGAGGAAGAAAAACCATAAAAAAGAGAATGAGAAGTAGTAGCTTGGTTAGGAAAGCATCCTAAGAGACTGGATCCTAGAGGCCAAATAAGGAAGGGAATGGTCGATGTGTCAACTGAGTGGATTTGACAAGATGGAGTTCATTGGTGAGCTTGTCAATGTTTGTGGAGAGATGGGAATGGAGGTCTGGCTGGAATGAGTTCGAAAGAGAAACTTGCAAGGACTTCTGCTATAAATGGGAGCAAAAGAATTAACAATGGTTACTATAGGGGGAGAGGGGTTAAATGGGGGATACTGTAGCATGATCCCCTTTGCCCACATTTGTATCTAACTCCTCTTGTCCTCTGAAACTTGAGGACCTTTTCCAGAAACTAAGTAGGCTCAGGGTGTAGAGAAACCACAGGTCTAGTACTAACAGCTCATTACTGCAAGGCTCATATGTAAGAAGTCTTTATCACCCCTAGACCTAAAGAGGCACCGGGAGGAATGCTTTCTGGACTCTAGGAAGGGTTTGATATCACCCTAGGTGACTATGACTTTGTGTGTTTTTCATTCCTAGAACCAGAACCCACAGAATTGGAGACTGTATGAGCAGTGCTGGGTATGATCTAGGGGATTTAGCCAATATTCGCGAATATATCATCATAGGATCATAGGGCAAAAGGTATCTTTACAGCTGTGTGTGTACCAGCCTCCTATCTTCTAAGGAGCTTTCTGTGTTATCCTGACCATCTCCTGGAATTTTTTTACGTGAGCTGCTTTTGGAGTGAAGAGATTGAGGGAAGAGTGAAGTGGGGAGTTCAGTGAGAGCTAGATCGATTTTCATTTGTAGGGTCAAGAACTAGATCCTTTTCAGGGAAAAAAAAAAAAAAAAGATAAGCTCCAAAAACGTGTAAAGAGAGGAGAGAAAAAGATCAGTGTGGATGAGTTTTGAGATACTGTTTCGCAGAGTTCCAAGATCTTGGGGGACTAAGAAGGTTTAGGCCAGTGTCTTACTCTGCTCAGGCTACTGTCACAAAGTACCATTGACAGCAGAGAGTTATTTCTCATAGTTCTGGAGGCTGGAGTTTCGAGATCAGGGTTCCAGCATGGCTGGGGTCTGGTGGGCACCCTCCTCCGGATTGCAGGAGCTGACCTTTCCTTGTGTCCTCACATGGCAGAGAGCAGCCAACTGTCCTGTGACTCTCACAAGGACACCGATCCCTTTCCTGAGGGCTCTGTCCTTATGACCCCCTCTACTCCTGAGTACCTCCCAAAGAACCCACCTCCTAATACCATCATATTGGATGGAAAGGTTTCAACATATGAATTGTGCGAGACACACACATTCAGTCAGGGTTCTTCAGTTTGGAACCCTGAAAGGAAAATAGAACAAATAAAATTCCTAACGTTTTCTATGTAATTTCTTTTTCTGGCACTTGATGAGAAACTTCAGTAGACATTTAAATTGTTCTTCAGTGCTTTTTAGATGCTGCAATAGTGGTTCTATTGACTATGAAGCTGTGCTGTGCAGATTTCTTTGTTCTAAATTTTTATGAGTGCAATTGTCTGTTTACTTGTCTGTTTCCTCTGTAAGGCCCTGATCTCGTCCTAATTTTTTTGGTAGCCTGGACAATTAACTGCGCCTTGGCATATGTTAAGACAAGGCTGTCTTCATGGGCGTGTGGCTGGTGTGATCACCTTGGGCCCCACGTGAAGAAGAGCCCCACTTGGTTTAATGTTCTGCTGTTGTCATCTTAAAATTCTTAATTTTTGAATAAGGGGGCCCAGATTTTTATTTGGCACTGAGCTCTGCAAATTATGTAGCCAGTGCTGCACTCAGTAATTATTTGTTGAGTAACTGAGGATAGCCCTTACCCCAAACAAGAAAGGTAGAAATGGATACTTTTTTCATCTCTTTTAGTTCTAAAATGACCCTTCCACCTTTCTAAGAAGATCCTTCTTTACATCCTAGAAGAATTTTTAACCAGGTATCAATCTGCTAGAAAAAAAAGGAGAATTGAAGAGAATTAAGGAGAGAAAGGTGGACAATGATCTGCACAAAATAAAAACTGATTAATTTGTGTGTGACTATATTACAATAACCTTTAAAAAGTTGCCTGAGCCAGAAAAGAAAAAGTAAAACAGGCTAGAGATGTTATATAATATACCAAGATAATATACCAATGATTAAAGTTACCAAAAAGTTCTAGGCGAGAAGATATACTGCATGCCCAAGAAAATTGTTTAGAATAGGGACAAAGCAACATTTGTTCCCTGATTATGCTATAACAGAAGATTTTTAATCCTTTTTGTCAAGTATGGGAGAGGGTCTGTCAAGGAGGTGGGATGTGTACATGTGTTAGAACAAAAACTGGAAAGAAATGGATAGAAATACATCCTCTAGAATGGGGGCAATGGAATGGGTAGTGCTTGTGGTAGAGGCAAACTGAGTTTATTGACAAAATATTGATATTCCATGTCAACAGGAACGTAAGCTTTGGTGATGGAGTTCCCCCAAGAAAGAGTACGTTGTCTTCTGGGCTGTGCTCCTCCATCATTTACATAACTATCTTTGCTACAGTTCTCTTGGCTTTGTACTCCAATTACTCTGTAATTATTTGTTGTCAGTTTGTCAATGCCAAAAGATATGAGCTCCTCCAGGGCAGATTTTAATTTTTATTCTTAGCTTCTAAAAGAGTGCCTGGCACAAAGTAGATAGTCAGTGAACATTTGCTGAACACACACACACACACACACACACACACACACACACACACCAGATTAGTCTTGAAAATCAAACAGGATAGATTCATGTACACTGAAAATTCCAAACTACTTTAGAAACACCCTATAAGGATCGTGATGATGAGCGCGAGGAGGATAATGATGGGAGAGATGATGAGGATAATGACAAAGCCAATGATAGCGTACATCCTCCAGGACAAAAGAGTGTGCCCCTTAATTTCTGTATAATGAATGCTCTCCCAGGAGTCTGTAGGTTTGGCAATTGTAGGCAGAAAAATTATGACTATTGGCTATGTGCATGTTAGTTTTTCCTCTGACGATGAGATCCTTATCTTTCATCAGCATTTCCGATGGTTTGGATTTTTAAAAAAATTAAGAATTCTACTTTGTGGGAGAAAGCATGCACTACCCGCGTGCTAGTGTAGTGACTGATCTCTGAGTTTGGATGAGATTTTAATCAAGAAGTGATCCTGTACCCTTTACTATCTTATTTAGCATATAAGTAAAACCACTCCTACACTATCCATTGCAAAAAAAAAAAAAAATCATTAAGTTAAATGATCTGAGATATCCTTAAAGGAAAGATCCTAGTATGAACACAAAATGGTATTATATTAAATATTAGATTGAAATGAGGGTAGTCATTGAAAAATTGGAAATCAGAGCATAAAGCATCAAGAACATTAAATGTTTTAATGGAGAAGCAGAACGAGGCCAAGTATATCTTGCCCAAAGTGCTTTGCATGTAAAAATATTCCATTAAGAAAAAAAGAATATTTAGGTGATGTACTGATGTAACTAAAGACTATGAAATAATTTCCCAGGAAAATACTAGGTTTTTTATTTATTTATTTATTTTTAAAGATTTTATTTATTTGACTGAGAGAGAGAGACACAGCGAGAGAGGGAACACAAGCAGGGGGAGTGGGAGAGGGAGAAGCAGGCTTCCCGCAGAGCAGGGAGCCCGATGTGGGGCTCGATCCCAGGACCCTGGGATCATGACCTGAGCCGAAGGCAGACGCTTAACGACTGAGCCACCCAGGCGCCCAACACTAACTTTTTAAATGATAACATTACATAAAACACTATCTTATCTAAACTGGAAGCTCCTTTCAGTTTTGAATGCTGTCTGCCAAAATGGATTGCAGAAGCAGGAGCTAAACATCATGGTGACTTCTAAATGTCTAATATTTCTCGCTAACATTTCCCATAGGAAAACTTTACATCCTAATTTAATATTTAAAAATAATTCTGCCTTTTTAACCCCCTACATGTTTCCTATTATGACACAAACCTTTCCACTTTGCTATTGAAGGAGAGCTGGTCATTAGAAGTTTACTAATGAGGGGTGCAGGGTGGCTCAGTTGGTTAAGCATCTGCCTTTGGCTCAGGTCATGATCCTGGGGCTCTGGGATCAAGCTCTTCTTCGGGCTCCCTGCGCAGTGGGAGAGTTTGCTTCTCCCCTTCCCTCTACCCCTTATCCCTGCTCATGCTCTCTCTTTCTCCACTCACTCTCTCTCAAATAAATGAATAAAGTCTAAAAAAAAAAGAAGTTTATTAATGAATTACAATTGCCTTCAGCTCAAAATAATCCACATGCCAAAGTGACACATTTTAGGGTGGCATATTCTGCTCCCTTTCAATATCTTAAATTATCCTGGTTCTTTTAGTGGTAATGATTCACACTTTTCGCTCATACAACAAACATGCATTAAGTGCCTATTCTGCACTAAGCTTTGTGCTCGATTTTGAAATAAAATATGACTAAGATACCAATCCTATTCTCAGGGAACCTGTGTCCAGTGAAAGAGATGGCCATGAAAACCAGGAGGTACACTCATGTGAGACAGTTACCACCAGAAGTATGCATGAAGTATTGCAGTAGTAGTATTGGTGTTGTAGTTTTACTATACAGCTTTACTAGTGTGTTGTAGCATTAGTGGTAATGCTAAAGTAGTAGTGCGGCAGACATCTAAATATGGCGACAGCAGCATTTCTGGTTCTACTTGGCCTTCCAGAACTTTGTTATCCCTGCAGGTTAAGAACCATTTCCCGCTCTCATATACCTTTGATCTAAATTAAACTCTGTTTAAATAATTTATGAATCATGCTTCTTTTTGAGGGGGGATTTTTAATTACAATATAATGAAGTTTTTATAATATATTAGTTTCATTATATATTCGTCCTTGACACCTGAGAATACATCTAGATCTTCTCTTTTTGTTATTTCTACTCCCATTTATGTTATTTCTAGATGGATAGTGCAGCATTGGGATATGTACTCTTCATCAAGAGAGATGTTATTGTATATGAGCAGAGAAAAAAGCTTATCAATCTGTGATATAAGTATTCAAGAACTTAAGATTTTGAAGGGATTTGCAACCTACTGTCTGCTTTAGGTTGATCATTAAAGAAAATGTTAATTCTTTCTTTAAAAGAATTAACAATCCAAGAAACCAATTATATATGGGTACAACCCTTTTGGAAAACAGTATAATATATAGATCCTTTTATACAATAACCCCACTCTGATACATAATGCATCAGAATCAGAGATACATATATGAAGATTTCCTTGTAGCATTATCTATAATGACATTCTTTAGAAGTAACTTGAATAAACATTAGGAGTTAATTCAGTAAATTACAAGCCTTTAAGATCATAGAAAGTGGCCATAAAATAATTATGAAGAATCTATAGAAACATGTAAATATCTATATAACAATAGCTAATATTAAGTGAGTGCTTATTCTGTGTCAGCCTCTATTTTAAGTACTTTATAAATATGACTCCATTAGATCCTCAAACATCCTCATGAGGTAGGTAATATTCTCTACATTACACAGATGAGGCATAGAGATATAAATATCATATCCAGGATCGAAGAGCTAGGCAGTGACTGGGCAAAGATTTGAAGCCAGAGAGCATGGTTCTTAAACACTGTGCTATGTACTTTTTGGTTTAAATTGTGTACACATACAGAGATAGGATTGGAAGATAATCAAAATATTTGAAAACGATTGTCTTTGGGTAGTGAGAATATTAATGCTTTTTAGTGTTTTTCTGGATTGCCTATAATATATTAAACGATTTTAAACAGAAAGAAGAAAGTGAAATTCAAAGAATTTGATGGTTAAGAGTAAAAAATAAGCATAGTTTCATTCAAGAAAAACTGACATTGACTGTATAGGATATAAATTCTCAAGTCCCATTTTGAGACTTATTACTTAAGCTGCATCTGTTATTGCAGGTAAAATCTCCATTATTTGTAAGACCATGCAGAAATACGATTGCTAAATCTGTGTGTTCTATTCCTGTTATGAATTTTCAGACCAAGTAACATATGGTGCATCTCTTATAAAGTTTAACCTGAATTAGTTACTCTGGATTTCTACCCCACCCTCTCCAACCCAAGAAATACTGTAAATGTCTTTCTACCATTCAAATTTAAGACTAGATTCATATATTTTAATGCTATGCTAAGCAAGGGGACTGTAGAGAGCCAAATCCACGTTATTTTTCAAAAGTGTATTATGTAGAAATCTCATTATTTAAGACAGTCATCTCTCAAACCACTAATAGAATATCTGGTGTCTTTCTATAACAAGAAAGTTGAAGTTGTTTCTAATTACCATCGTTCAGAAGTTGAAGATGTTCACAGGGGTGCCTGGGTGGCTGTGTTGGTTAAGTGTCGACCTTTGAGTTTGCCTCAGGTCATGATCTCAGGGTTGGGAGATGAAGCCCCACACTGGGCTCTACACTGGGCATGGAGCCAGCTTAAGATTCTCTCTCTCCCTCTCCTTCTGCCCCTCCCCAAACCCCAGCATGTGTGCGTGCTCTCTCTCTCTCTAAAAAAAAAAAAAAGAGAGAGAAGTTGAAGATGTCTTAAATCACTGTGGATTTTATTTTTATTTTAAATCAACTACCATTTTGCTAATAGTCTAATTTAGGGAGAATACATGTGTATTAGTCAGATAGACTGGATTACTTTATGTAACAAATTAATCTCAAAACCCTAGTGGTTTAGACTTCTACTTCTTGCTAAGATAAAGTCACAAGGACAAGACTTACCATCTCTAGCCCACCTGAAACGATCAAAACAACTGGACAAATGATAAGAAACAATGGTTTTCATGTCACTGGACATCAGATATGTAAAGACAATAATCCCTGAGAGATGGGAAACATATGAGATGAGCCCCACTCTTGCTTTCAGCTTACTGCCTTGAGAGAGTTTCCAGGCCATGGTTCAGAGAGCGGGAACCTGGGCAGAGCCCGGTGGATGCCCTGAATTGAGATGGAGCCGAGAGCATAGGAACTCCAAGGTGGCTGGAGTTTGCAGAACAGAACACAGGAGAGGAAACAGCTGCATGACAAGGAGTGCTGCGATCTCCTCAAGGCCGCCCCCAAGAATGCAGTGCAGGACTATCAACACGTGTGTGCAAAGAAGCTCCTCCGGGTTAAGGAAAGAAGCATTCAAAGGTGCTAGAAGGAACAGGACCTGGTGCTCACAGAAGGACTAGAATAGTGCCTGTTACAACCAGCCCGACTGGAAAACCTTATTCACGAGGCATTGGGTAGTGGAGTGCACACGAAGAGTCCTGCCTCAGTAGTGCGAGATGATTCTCTCTAGATTAGCATTGCTCCAGTTTCACCTAACAAAACGTCCGCGCAAGGATCAAACAGTTTCCAGGTACATATTCCATTCCTGTGCTGGAGAGTATTGTGAAGCTTTAAAAAATAGCACAAGAGAGGGGCTCTTTTGTGGAGTTGAGCTACCTTCTGGAGTATGACAGTACAGTATCGGCAACTGTCGTTATTCATGTCTGTTTCTAATAGAGCCCCTGCCTGTCATTTGTTGGAAAATACCTAACCTTCATTACTGTTCATCTACTCATTATCCCTCTCACTGTTTTGTGAACTTTGATGGGATACTAATGAGAAAATATTTTTAAATAAAAAAATGTCCCTTGGTGTAATTTCCCTTCAGTTTGAGTGCTTCAATAAGCAAATTTGAATGCCCTGAACATGTGTTGAATTAGGTTGATTTTTAATTGAAATGCATTCGAATATATGTGAAGATAGATAATTTTTCATGGAAATCAGTTACTAAGGTAAGATATCACTTGTAGGTGTGCAGGCTTGGAATTGCAAGTCACAGTTCTGTGACTTAAAAGCAGCTTTGTACCTCTTAAGGTATCTGGAGAAAGAAGTTACTCTCCTTAAAAAGGTCTCAGAATAACTCAACATATTACAGACAGAGCAAATCCCTTGCTTTAACAGAAACTTAATAATTTAAATTATTAAAAAAATTCAAAAGCAAGGAACTAACATTTACTAGGAGTCTGCTATCTGTAAACCACGGTGTGGATGCCAGTAATAACACTTACTTAAAAAGTAAAATCTATTATTTCATGAAGTTTTGGTGTGAGGGAACTCAATATTGTGCTAAGAAGTTCCCATCCTGGGGTAAGTGCATTTTGGGCAATACAAAATGAAGGAAATGTAAGTATATATCATATAATTCAGAAAAAAATGATATGTCGCTTCTTGCTTCAAGACTTTTCAGCACCTTGAATTTAGTAAGGAGAAATGTCTGGCTCTGTGTGTACAATGAAAGGTAAAAGATTCAGTTGGTCATATTTGTAACTATGCTGTCCGCCACCCTGTCTCCTAGTGAACTAGGTGCTTCCCTGAATCTTCCACTTTTCATACAGCTGGTTTAGTGCCATATGGAAATGGTCTCAAACAGGATATTATTGATATGTTGGAAAAGGCAGGAATGTGGACAGAAAAAGAGGTCTTATAAACCTGAAGGAAGAAAAAAACTCTAAATACAAGCTAGACTCTTAAGAACTAATTAGGGAAAATATGATAAAGAAAAACCCTGAGAAAGAGGGGAAGAAGGAGAAAGTGATTGATGACACAGGTTATATTAAAGTACCCAACGATTAATTCCTAATAATGGGACTGCACATTCTTCATTGATCTCACTAGATCTTGTTCTAAATCTCTAGTGATTCGATTTACTTCTTTGTTAGATTTCCTTTACTGAATATCTTGCAAAGTTCCTATTAGTAAGAAGACAAATACAGCGTCTGATATGTTATATAAACTTTCTAACACTCCATAGCTATTTCTCTCTCGTGGTTTGAATTCCACTTGATATTGGTTAAGACTGCTTGTTTTATAAAACTTTACTGGACCTTGAGGAAAACAAAACAAAGACAGGACTACCCATTAAATTTATACAAAATAAAAGACACTAGGCCTTCTGATCATCTAATTAACCCCTATACTTCAGAATCTCAGGAGTACAGAGGGAGACTGTTTTGTTTTCCCATACTTGCTTTTTCCTCTTGAATACTCCTATTAGTGACCTGCTTATGGTGACGGAACCAAAAACAGGGCATGAAATCTGACAAGTATGAATGTACTTGATGGGATCCATTTTGCAGTCACTGGTGCAGATAATATCTTTGAGCATCTAATACTATCAGGCATTACACCAGAATATCTGAATAATGTATCTGTTATATTATTATTGGTTCATCCTTAAAAAGATTAGAAAAAATTTACACTCACTACCTATCAGAGATATCTTTCTATGTAAAGTTGGCAAATTCCATTTAAACTCAATAAACCGAGGGTTTTAGAGGAAAGGGGGTGGGGGGGATGGGTTAGCCTGGTGATGGGTATTAAAGAGGGCACGTACTGAATGGAGCACTGGGTGTTATGCACAAACAATGAATCATGGAACACTATATCAAAAACTAATGATGTAATGTATGGTGATTAACATAACAATAAAAAATAAAAAAAAGTAAGAAAAGAAATAAAATTGCATAGCTATGAAAAAAAATTTTTCCTGGAGCTTGAAGAATTGTCTGGTGGATATTTTTCATTTTACTTCAAGTTAGGATACATTAAAGTTCAGGGTACTTAAAATTCTCAGAAATGGGAATTTCAATTGAAGATAGAATGCAATTTTCTAATCCAATCTCTTCCCTTGAAATTTACCAATATTATCAGAAAATAAAAATTATAGGAAAATATTTATCCTCGATGGAACAAGAACATATCCACAACTCAAATAATAAACTGTGATTCAAATATCATCAAATATAGACCAAAATAATGAAAGAGCTGATAAAGGTGACACATAACTCCTTTCAAAAGCTTCAGTAGGTTGGAGTGCTTGTGTGGCTCAGTCGTTAAGCATCTGCCTTCGGCTCAGGTCATGGTCCCAGGGTCCTGGGATCGAGCCCCACATCGGGCTCCCTGCTCGGCGGAAGCCTGCTTCTCTGGCTCCCACTCCCCCTGCTTGTGTTCTTTCTCTAGATGTTTCTCTCTCTGTCAAATAAATAAGTAAAATCTTAACAACAACAAAAAGCTTCAGTAGGTCACCTTGGTCCCTAACAGTAAGAACACAATCTGAGCACATGAGTATATCATGGGATTTGAGAGAATTGTTCCCATAAAAGATAAACCACATGCCTATGTCCATTGTTCATGACTTAGTTTTATCCTAGCCTCAGTAAGCCACTGGGTGAGGGAGAGGGGAAGGTAAAGAAGGAAATGGACATTTCTAATAAAACATAGTAGATTGAATGCATGCATTTATATTTGCTCCCTCCTGGAGCCCCATTAAATGATATAGGTTTTTTGAAAAGGTATATATGTTATAAAAAATTGGAATAGAGACAATAATGAATAAATGTTAACAAACGGGGAAAGTGAAAGCAGGTGGCAGAATGGTAATAAACTAAGCATGGGGAAGATGAAATCTGTGTGCCCGAACAGAAGGATGCCAATAAAGATTTAAGCTGCGGAAACCTTAGAAAGATTCAGGAATTGCAGGCAGTTAGTACCTCAGAAGGTAGGAGTGGGTTGGGCTGAAAAGATGAGGTCTGGTTGAAATCTTTAGGATGAAGTTTCTTTCTGATGAAATTATCAGAGGTACCATAACTTGCAAGATACTAGGTATAACGGAGGTCTGGAATGAGGACGTTCCTAAAACTGCAAGTTCTACAGAAAGCTCAATATTGAAGAGATCCCCAGTATGACTCCTTTGCTCTGCTTCTGGTAACAGATATATTCCCACTAGGCAGGAAGTTGGATTGAGTTTTCTCTAGACCAGTGGTTCTTTTTATTATTTTATTTATTGGTTTGTTTGTTTATTTATTTATTTATTATGTTATGTTAATCACCATACATTACATCATTAGTTTTTGATGTAGTGTTCCATGATTCATTGTTTGCGTATAACACCCAGTGCTCCATGCAGAACTGTGGCCTGAGGATCAGCCAATACCGACATTACCTGGAAACTTTACAAATGCAAATTATCAAGCTCTGCCTACAGAATCAAAAAATCTGAGGGTGGTGCCTCACAATTTGTGTTTTAACAAGGCTTCCTGATGATTCTGAGGCACTCCATTTGAATCTCAAGCTCAGATTTGGGGAGCCACTGCTCTTGAGTGCTCTGGTGCCAACTGGGATCAATCCACCATGACGTCTGCCAGTTAGCTACACCCAAGTGTGCATACAGAGCTTCATGCTTTTTAAGTACCTGACATAGAAGTGGTCACAAGATACTTGAGGAGGGCCATGGAGAGGGAATGCAGAGACTCAAACAAACAGGGAAAAGAAAAAAAAAAACAACCAAAAAACTCCCCCAGAGACATGTGTTATTATTATTATTTTTAAAGATTTTATATATTTATTTGACAGAGAGATAGAGAGCACAGATAGGCAGAGCGGCAGGCGGAGGGAGAGGGAGAAGCAGGCTCCCCACTGAGCAAGGAGCCCGATGTGGGGCTCGATCCCAGGACTTTGGCATCATGACCTGAGCTGAAGGCATACGCTTAACCAACGGAACCCCCTGGGCACCCTGAGACATGTGATATTAAAGAGAGCAGAAGAAACTTCAAAAATTATAAATGATGTCTTTAGAAAGTTAAGAAAAAAGAAGATTGAGGGGCGCCTGGGTGGCTCAGTTGTTAAGTGTCTACCTTCAGCTCAGGTCGTGGTCCCAGAGTCCTGGGATTGAGCCCCACATCAGGCTCCCTGCTCAGTAGGAAGCCTGCTTCTCCCTTCCCTACTCCCCCTGTTTGTGTTCTCTCTCTCGCTGTCTCTCTCTCTCTGTCAAATAAATAAATAGAAAATCTTAAAAAAAGAAAAAGAAAAAGAAAAAAGAAGATTGAATTCATGAAACCAGATAGGATGATAAAGAAAAAGGAACAATGGGAAAGTAAGAAAGAGCTCTTTGAAAATTGAAAGCATGATTGTTGAAATTAGCCTCTCCCCCCAAAATAATCTCTGGAAGAGTTACACATCCAGACTGAAATGATCCACTGTGTACCCAGCGCAAAAAAAAAAAAAAATAGCGGCACCAATTTGGAACTTGAAATTTTAGAATAGTAGGGCTTGTGAAAAAAAAATTACATATAAAGCCCTGGGGGATCAGAATGGCATTTGGTAACTGCAGCGGCCACACTGGAACCTAGGAGACAATGGGGAAATGCCTCCAGATTTCAGAAAGAAGTTTCACTGGATGTTATGCACAAACAAGGAATCATGGAACACTACATCAAAATCTAATGATGTAATGTATGGTGATTAACATAACAATAAAAATTATTAAAAAAAAAAGAAGTTTCTAATGCTCCAGCCAAACCATTAACATGCAGGTTGGAATAAAGAAATTTTCAGATATACAAGATCTCAAAAATTTACCTCCTAAGCTCTCTTACTCAGAATATACTCCACATAAAGAAGACACAAGATTTGGGAAGTGGGGCCACCATCACAGGATATGAAGGAAGGGGGTCCTGGGGATCAAATCCATGGGAAACCCCAAAGGTGACAACAGTATGGCAAAGTTAGAGAGTAATCAGTTGGCTGGCTCAGGAGAACAGAAGGCTCCAGAAGCAACGTCTCTAAGAGGGGAGAAAGGGACCCGACCAATTACTTAAAGTATTTTGACATGTGGGAAATAATACTAAATTTGGGAAGAATAAACAGTATTAACAAGGAAAAGCAAAGCAATTACTAATTTGAGAAAAAAATGAACAGAAAAGAAATGTAATTATTGCTCAGTTCTGAAAAATACTTATAGTCATTGTAATATAGGCACTGACCATTAATTTACTAAAAATGACTATATAACCATAATGAGAGGATGTAGAGAGAGAGAAGCATGTATGGCTGAGGTGAGATAACAAGGCTACATTCTCACGTTCTATAATAGGAAGTCAATAGATAAAGTACAACTGTTAAATCAATCGCGAAGCAGCAGAATAATTGTGTGCTTATTCAGTGAAGAAGCCTGCACTCCATTTAAATGTAGAACTGAAACTAACCAAATCAGAGCACAAGGATCATGTTACAAAAAAAGTTATACAATAACAAATGTCAGGAGCTGGGATTGAAAGAGCTATAAAGGAAACAAAATAGGCTAATTTAAAAGTGTTCCATTACAGGAAAGAAATGAGGGTGGACTAAAAAAGGGAAATAAATATTTAACAAACTTCAGTTTCTACTGTTTTGCATAATCTTTTTCTCTGATCCACAGAAATTCTAGAAATGCATTTTTTTTAGCTTGTTGAACTTTATGTTCAGCAAACTTTCAGCTCCACAAATTCTTTTGTTTTTTAAAAAAATTTAAAGTAAATAAAATGCAATCATTAGTAATAAAATACAGTATAATCTCATTTTATTTTTTAATCTATCCATCTATCTATCTAAACATCCATCCATCCATCCATCCATCCATTCATCCTTATGCCTGCACAAGTATATAAGCACTATCTAGACCAAGGTTTACCAATAAATTGTTACTGATGACTGTTCTGAGTGGTGAGACTTGGAATTATTTTTTACTCTTTTCTTTTTCCTTTTGTATTGACTGAATTTTTGAAAAAATAATGATATCAGTATTAACACATCTTTAATTTTGAAATTGAAGGGATCTCTTTTAATGAATTTTAGTGCTTAAAGGTTGAAAGATGTCATTCATTTTTATTATGCTTCTACATTATAATCTCTCATATGTTTTTAGCACCCTCATTACTAAACCACTTGTTTCATGTTGCTCCTTTCCTCATTTGCTATTTTTTTGTCCATTTACACATCGTTACATTATGCTTTTTATCCTTCTGAGTCATACAACTGTGCTTAACTTACACCATTATTTATAATCCTCTGTATCTTTCACATTTGAAATGGACACAAACAGGATGGTCACATTTTTGTCATGGATTTTTTTTTTTTATTGGAACCTGAAGGAGAATACTGTGAAAGATGAAATTGTAGCTTATATCTGAGGTTTTTTATTTTCTTTGAAACATTCAAAGAAGTATCCAAATATCAAGGAAAGGATGCTTTTTGCCCACTTCTTGTTGGAATCTAAAAAGATATGCACCACCTCCACCAAGAATGTCAGTGAGAACAAACTAACAAAAGCTGTAGCTGGTGATATAATCAAGACACTATTCAAACTAGGTAACAGTGGGGGAGGAGGGAGAGGGACAGTTGGAATAAACCAGTCGGAGCAGAAGCTGCCAGAGTTGGAAGGCATCTGCTAGAGCAGGTTTTACCCCTGCAGTTGCTGGATTGTGGGGAGATGGAAGAAGGTCCACAGTGGGGCTGGGCAATTGGAGATGATGGTGGGCATTCGGGAGGCTTAGGGCAGCAGCTATAAATCTATCAGTGTGGAAATGTTTTATTTAGTAGTTTAACCACTATCAGTGGTTAGCTACAGGCAGTACTGTAGCCAAGAATGAAGACCAAACTTGATTTAGAGATTCTTACAGTTAGAGTGTTTACACATAAATTCATTCCTCAAGAACAAAGGCAAAAGTTAAAGCCATGCTTTGAAGATCCCTAGTATGTCACCGCTTGAAATCTCACCATTATCGATCAATAACTTTGGGTTAAACCTTGCCACCTTTCTTTTTAAATGATAATATAATTAACAAGTGGTAACAATAACACTATTGCCAGCTATGACTGAGGTGGGGTTCTCTCAAGTGGTTAAGAACAGGACACCAAGAGAAGGGCGGTTTTGGAAGAGAGGGGAGACACAGGGAATAATATAAGTAAGGGGACCTTTTATGGGTAAGGTGATAACACACAAAGAGAAGACAAAGAGAAGTAGAGGAGAGTGCCAATCATGATAAGAGACAGATTAGGAGAAATGCCAGAGACAACCATTTTCTACTTGTTAACTTTCCCCAGTCTCCATTCTGGAGAAAAAACAAGAAAAAAGTTGGCTCCAATATTTCATCTCATTTTAGCAGCAGGCAAATGGCTAACCCTTCAATGCATACTCTGTTCAGGAGCCAAACTCCACGTTCTCCTCCATGTTTCCTACTGTATTTTGTTCTACTGTGAAGCCAAATGCGTTCATTGTAATAAAAATGTAGATTTTGAGAGCTAAAAGAGTTCTAATGGTTTAAAGATAAAACCATGTTTTCGTGATCTGTACCAAAGAAGCAGAGACCCTGATTCCAAAAATCCAGGATTTCTTAACCTTAACTATTCACATTTTGGTCGGACATTTCTTTATCGTAGGGGTCATCACATGCAATGCAGTGTTAATCAGCATCCCTGTTGCTACCCATCAGATGCCAGTAGCCTTCTTCCTGACCTAAGGATAAAAAATTACTCAAGACATTACTGAATATCCCTTGGGGGGGTGCAAAATTGCCCCTAGTTGGGAACAGTGCAATAATCTAAGGAAATATTTGATTTTAGAAGGCAGAGTGTTTTCATTTCTTGCATATTTTCCTTTCTAATTGTGTTTAATGTAGGCTAATATTAACACTGACTTTTATTTGCTGACCACAGATTATCGGTGGTGTAGGACAGTTGGCCAGTAAATGTAAGACTATTATCCAGAAATCAATCTGGGATTTAGAATGTTTCATACTAAACCACGTTTTTATAATCAAGCTGTGACAGCACCATTCACTCATTTATTTTCCTGATTTGTTTGCTCAGCACCATTCTAGATACTGGGGATAAAAAAGAAAGTTGGCCCCTCATGGAACTTACATTTCTATGCCTGCATACAAATATGCTGGCAAAATTCTAAATATGTACTAGCTGATATATGACTCTTTTATGTCCCACTGTACCCATAACAATTCTAAAATAACACTTAACAGTGTAGGTATTTTAGGTCATGCCACTAAGGATATGATTGGTGGTTGAAATGTCTAAAAATCCAATCAATTATGTACCTACTTCCATTGCAGAATCCAGGTTGCATTCACATTGAAATACATGAGGTTTCCAGAGTGCTTCTAAGTTCTCTCTCACTCCATTATTTTGGTGCATCCCCCTGTTCCTTTCAGGAATTTAATCCCCAACTCTCCTCCCTCAGCTCAACTGGTGCATTCTGAGTTGTCCTTCATCACAATTGTCCCTATTTGTCTCATTTCCTCTGGGAAGCCTTCTTCACCTCTAAGGCTGGGTTAGGCTTCCCCACTGAAATTCCTTTAAAATTCTCTCTTTATTCCATCACAGCCTTTATACTCTGTTGTGATTATTTGCTTCTTGAGGTTATAGGATGTACCATCCTACACTGAGTAAGTAGGATATTCTGTCACATATTGAGTTATCAATGGATAGTTATTGACTAAATAAATTCATGACTAATTCACTTGGAAAATGCTTCCTGTTACACATTCTAACATTTATGACCCATCCTGGCTGAGGTAGGGGTTTATCCTAGAAGTAAGATATCCCTTTGTTGTTATTTGTATTCCCAACTTTCTTGGTTTCCATTGATTCTTCAAATTCTGACTGTTTGTCTAGGTACTAATCTTGCCTTGCCTTTGGTATATCCTTTTTACTTTGTGAGGTTGACCTTGATAACTCTACCCCACCACTAATCATTACTTTCCATGTCTCCCTTCCTCCAAGCATCCATGTATCACTGTTGTATCTACCTATGCCTTTTCCTAACTGGGCTACTACATTCATTCGTAATATTTCTTAAGTACCTATTGTGAATTTGGCACTGTGCTTAGCATTCTGCATACAAAGATAAACAGGAAAACTCCTGCTCTTAGAAAGTGCATAGTGGGCCATATGCTTCTTCAACTTTACACAGACATCCTGGGCCATTTGTGCATAAAATGGATGCCAGAGGTGATGGGTCATATTTTTGAGATTGATCCCTAAACAATTCCTCTACTCCTCTATTCTCTGATCTTATGCCTGCCCCCCTTTCACCCATCATTTTGGGACTTCTATAAGCTACATCACTCTCTAATTTCTTATGCTCTTTACTTGGATAAAGTACTTCCTGAAATTACTAACCCATTTGATACACATCACTCAGCTTGTTGCTGCAGGCCCCAAAGCCTT
Organism: Callorhinus ursinus; assembly: GCF_003265705.2. NCBI lineage: Eukaryota > Metazoa > Chordata > Mammalia > Carnivora > Otariidae > Callorhinus > Callorhinus ursinus. The sequence continues at coordinate 6,397,730 of NW_027397084.1, forward strand.
GAAAAGCCCTTATTAGGTACGGTTCATTAGGGAATGAACGCTTTCCTGGCTATCTATCAAGAGTGGGGTCTTGATTCTACCTTCTACAATTCTACCTTCCCAGTGAAAAAGGATGACTTCCTCAGGGACTTCTCAGCTCCCTGCTCCCAGATGGGAAGTGAATTCTATCTGGCTGAAAGTTTGCTAAAATCTCACTGCATCAATACCTCCAGAAGCATTTACATGATAAAAGGCAGATAATTACAAATTAATAATTCAAATAATATATTCCACTTAAAAATGGGAAAAGTATGAATTGTCATTTACAAAAAAAGAAATTTGTATTGCCAGTAAGGAGATTTAAAAAAGTTCAGCCTTAGATCCAGCAATTCTCCTTCTGGGTATTTAGTCAAATAAAATAAAAACACTGACTTAAAAAGATATATGCACCTCCATGTTCACTGCAGCATTATTACAACAGTCAAGATATGGAAACAACCTATATTATATGTCCATCAACAAATGAATGTATGAACAGATAAAGAAAATATGGCGCATATATATATATATATATATATATATATATACACAATGGAATATTATTCAACCATAAAGAAGAATGAAATTTTGTCATTTGCAACAACATCAATGGACCTTGAGAGCACTAGGCTAAGTAAATAAGTCAAATGGACAAAGATAAATACTGTATGATCTGTTATATGTGGGTTCTAAAAACAAAACAAAACCCACAAGTTCGTAGATACAGAGAACAGATTGGTGGTTGCCAGAGGCAGGTAGTGGGGAGGACTGGGTGAAATAGGTGAAGGTGGTCAAAGGTACAAACTTCCATTTACGAAATAAATAAGCCATGGGGATATAATGTACAGCATGGTGACTACAGTTAATAATACTGTAATAAATATTTGAAAGTTGCTGAGAGAGTAAATCTTAAAAATTCTCATTGCACATATCAAAAATTCTAGAACTATGTGTGGTGATCGATGCTAACTAGACTTATTGTGGTGATCATTGTGCAATATGTACAAATTTCGAATCATTATGTTGTACACCTAACATATAACATTGTATGTCAATTACACGTTAATTACAAAAAAGGGAAAAAGGCTCAGCCTCAGTGATGAGGATATACAAATTAAAATAAAAATGTAATAGCATTTCTTGCTTATCAAGTTATCATCATAAAGATGAAATTATCCAGAATTGATGAGAGTTTGAGGAAACAGACACTGTCATGCCCTGCTGAGAAGATAAATTAGCATAATCTTGTTGAAAAGTAATTTAACAATGTTATTAAAAGTGTATATATATCTTTTGACCTGGCAATTTCACACTTAGGAATTTATCATAAGGAAATAATTATAGAAGTGAATAAAATTTCACGTCCAATGATGGTAACAGCAGCATTTTAATAATTGAAGTCATAGTGATAATAATGATAATTACAGTAATAGCATTCACTGAGTGCTTACTATGCGCCAGGCACTGTTCTCAACTCTATGAAGAAGGTATTATTATTAGCTCCATTTTACCAATGAAGAAATTAAGTTATAAAGAAGTTAAGTAACTGTTCAAGGCCCCACAAATACTAATTGGTGGAACCCGGATTTTATCTCTAGACTCTTAAGTGCATAATCACTAAGACTAGGTATGTAGTGATGTAGACTAGGATGTACTACCACACATCCATATGATGGAATGTTATACAGGCTTTTAAATAATTTAAAATATTTGGTTACATTGAAAAATATTCCCAATATATTGATGAGTGAATAAAACAGGCTAGAAAAACAAGTTTTACAGCCTGATATCAGTTTTGTTAAGATTTGTGTATGCCTACTGTGGTAGGTAGACTTCTAAGATGACTTTCAAAAATTCCCACCTCCTGCTAGTCACACTCTTTTGTAATAGGTTGCCTTTGAGTGTAAGCTAGATATAGTGACTTGCTTTTAATAAATAGAACAAAAGTGATGGAATTCCACTTCTTTAATTAGGTTACAAAAGGCTATGACTTCCATTTTGCTTGTAGACTCTTTTGTGGGCTTCCATGAAGCACTCTGTTACTCTGAAGAATTCTGTGAGACAAGGAATTTGGCCAGCAGCTAGTGAGGAACTGAGCCCCTCAATCCAACAGTCTTGAAGAACCGAATCTATAATCTATCAGTAATGATTGAGTGAGTTTGGAAGGAATCCTGCCCTATAAAAGAACCTAAAACAAAAAACCTAAAATCCAGCTAAGCCAAATCCTGGTTCTTGACCCCACAAACTATAGATAATAACTGTTGTTGTTTTAAGCTGGTAAGTCTTGGGGTGATTTATTATGAAGCAGATAGACTTGGGGTGATTTATTATGTAGCAGATAACTAACATATCTATCTATCATCATCATCTATCATCTATCTATCTATATATATATTTACAGATTTTTATAGCATTATTTTTGAACAATATGATTATGATAATGAGAATGACAACTTTTCAACTTTGCTTCATTTCATACTCTGAAGTTTTTCTATAAGTAGCATATTTATGTAATCAGGAAAAAACCCTTATATTGAAGGAGAAGAAAAGGTAAAGATAATTCAACAAAATATGTATATTTTGGCTAATAATTTTAGAACTTCCACGCCCCCTCAAATAACATGATGGAGCCTATAAGGATAAAATTGCTTTGGTGCTACACATCCAGAACAACTATATCATGTGAACTGGGAACTTCTAAAACTACACTTTCTTTTAAGTGATTAATTTTTTGATAGGACTAGAAATAGGGGCGCCTGGGTGGTTCAGTCAGTTAAGCATCTGCCTCTGACTTGGGTCATGATCCTGGGGTCCTGGGATCGAGCCCCACGGTGAGCTCCCTGGTCAATGGGGAGCCTGCTTCTTCCTCTCCCTCTGCCTGCTGCTCCCCCTGCTTGTGCTCTCTCTGTCAAATAAATAAATAAAATATTTTTTAAAAAGAACTAAAAATAGGAAAATTAGGAAATGATTAAAGTTGGCCTCATTTCTTCTTCCTCCCTCTTCCTTCTCTTTCTCTTCCTTTTCCCTTTCTGCTTCCCCGTCCCCTCTCCCTCCCTTCTTTTTCCTTTCCTTTCCTTTCTCTCTTTTCTTTTTTCTTTTCCTTTCCTTTGAGCTTTTTTCCTGTGTTTGTGTGTTTTGTAGTCTCCTTTACTAATTCATTCAGAGATTCAGTCCCCTTATGCTCTTTTTCATTTCTGCTAATATTAGCCTACCACTACTACTATTACTGCTACTCACAGTTTTTCCTCTACTACCACTCCCCATACCTGTTCTCTACAGAGCACCACTAAACTGCCAAGACGCAGTAGGACTTGATGGTCGAGAGCATTCTGCTTGAGTGAAAGCTTGCTTTATCACTTAGTGTGTATTCTCTGAAAGTAACTTAAGCTCTCTCTATTGCAATTCCATCATATAAAAATGAGGATGACAATAATGTCTACTTCATAGTTTGAGTGTTAAATTAGTCAATTCATTTAGAACAGTGGCATATAAAGGCTAAGTAAATGTTAACATTTATTATGATTACTAATTCATATTTATGATTGATAGGTTTCTAATCATGATAATAATAGCTACAAGTTATTTCATCCTTCCCATTTTCCAGGTATTATGTTAAACACTTTACATGTGTTTTCTCATTTATCCCACACAACAACCCTGTGAGATAGATATTATCCCAATGATGGCTAAGTTAATTAGGGCCAAGTAAAGTTAGGTAACTCATCCAGCAACAGAACAATGGAACAATAAAGTCAGGATTCAGTACTAGGTTTTTCCATGTTTCTTCAAGTGTGAGATGTGTGGCACTGGTGAAATGATTTTAAGAAGTACACAGGCTCAACTGTATTTGTTATTTTTGTTGTTGTATCAATATTCTAATGCACTTAGAAATAACCAGACTATTCTATTTATTTTTACATTCTCATCAGAAATATTAACATTGAGCTTTTTAATGTCAAAAATAAACTCATATAGATGGTAGTCAAAAATATTATCACCCAGTAAAAGAAGCCTTCTACCAAAGATGACTCTATGGGTCTATTTCTTTTTTTTTTTTTTTAAGATTTTATTTATTTATTTGAGAGAGAGAGCACAAGTGGAAGGAGGGCCAGAGAGAGAGAATGGTGGGGGAGGGACAAGCAGACTTTGTGCTGAGTGGGAAGCCCAACACAGGGCTCGATCCCAGAGCCCCGAGATCATGACCCAAGTCAATGTCAGTTACTTAACCGACTAAGCCACCCAGGTGCCCCATATATGGGTCTACTTCTATGAGGTTCTGGAAAAGGCAAAACAAGTAAATGGTGAGATATAATTTGACCAGTGGTTACTTCTGAGGGGCAAGGGTGAGGGTAAGGATTAGTGGGAGGGTTATGAGGGAATTTGCAGGGGGATAATATGTTCTATATGTTGGTGGAGGTTTGGGTTATACAGATGTATTATTTTTTCTCAAAGTTAATGAATGATATAATTAAGATTTATGCATTTATTATATACAAATTTTGTCTCAAAAGAAACAATAAACTGTAAACAACATTGAACTTCAGTGTGTAAATGACATGCACACTGAAGTGTTTGCGAATAAAGTATAAAATGCACGAAAAATAAGATGAGTGATCAATGGATAGAGGATGGGTAGATGAATAGCTATGTGATAGGGAAGTGTGATTAGGTCAATCATAAAATCTAGGGGGTAGGTATAATTCTTTCACTTTTTATGTATATTGTCAAACGTTTATAATAAGAAGGTAGTACAAGTAAGGTCTCAATGACAGAAATTTGCAGGGTTTTTATTATCTAGTAAGCAAATTATGTTAAATATTTAAGAACTTCACTCTAGTTCTAAATCTGTGTGTTTGTGTGTGTATATATATCTTTAAGTAAAGCATTACACAAGTCTAAAATCTTGTAAGTTCATACTTCCTACAAGTTTTTAAATCAACCACTACCATTTATACAATTCTCATGGCTGTATTTTTGATGTCCAAAGAATAAATGGACTTTTACTTACTAAGTCTGCTCTCTATTGGAAAGTAATAGTATTTTTAAAGACAATAGTCTTATTTCTACTGAGTTTTAAAATACACTATATCTTTATCAATCTTCAACATGGACACATCAATAAACTTGACTCTTCTAGGACTAGACCAATGAGAATATCTGTTTATATTCAATTTATTCTATGCACAAAATCCAAAATGTGTCCACACAATATCTTCATAGATCACATACATGTTAAACCATGAGAGGGAAATAATTCTATTTTTATGTATAAGAATATTAAGACATGAAGAAGATGATTTCTTAGGGTACTTACATAGAATAAGGGTAAACTCATGAAATTCAGACCACAGACCTATATGTTTATATTCCTATATTGGTATGCTATAATTTTTACTTATCATGGAAAAATCCACTGCATGTTGTATTTGGATAGTTACATTCAAAACTTCATATTCCTTTCTTCCTTCTCTGTGTTCTTAATCCTTTTTTTTTCATTTTTAATACTCATTTCTCTATAACTGCTCATCTTACTTAAAAATTCCCTCTATTCTTCAATGAATTTTCAAAGAAGTGAGATTTGATTATATGAAGGATGACTTAAAATCATGTTTTAAATACACTTGTCTAATACCAGTGACAATTACTGAATTATTTTGGTAACTTAATGCAATGTCCTCACATTTTTTTCTTTAAATAAGTTCCTCAAAATAAATTACTAAATTTCATATGGAATTCTGTTTACAACTATAAAGTTTCTAAATAATTCTTCTAAGTAAAAAGGATAAAAAAGTTATGAAAATTAAAATATTACATTATTATTATTTTTTAAATTCTATGTTTCAACAGTAAGCACTATCTGTGTATTCCCCACTGTGAAAGACAATAGATAGGTACACACAGTTCTTTACTCCTCCCCCATTTTGTTATTATACATTTTTTTTTTACATTATTAGGTTTATGATGGTTTCATTCTATTCTATGTCTGCAATTCTTAGAATTGATAACTTTGGTTCTATATTTAAGTAGATTTATCATGGTTTTTCCTTTCTGAATTTTTATTTTGATTCCTTTTTCTTATGACATTTTATAAAGGAGCTACTTTTTTCTTTTTTTTTAATTTTTAAAATTTTTTTATTGTTATGTTAATCACCATACATTACATTACATCATTAGAAGGAGCTACTTTTTTCAAGAAGGGGACATGTGTGTTTTATTCCCTGAACTGTTACACATAGGAGATCATCTGTCTTTATTCTTAATGCCTGAAGGACAATTGGGGTAATTATGAATATTTTATTTCTGTGCCATATTTCTCTATTTTTCCTCAATCACAGCTTATTATGTTGATGCCTTTGTTTCCATTTCAATCGTCCTCTCTCTAATTGCTTTCCTATTTTTGTGTTTTTATATCATTTTGTATGATTTATTCAAGTCTGTGCTCTACATTCTAAATGTGTTTTCATTCTTTTTTATTTTATATTTTGTTGCTTCCAAAGTAGTTCATCTCTCTAATTATGGTTTGATTTATTTCCTTCAATTTTTTCCCCTGAGTTCTGCCAGTTTATTTTTCCTCTTTTTGTTGTCTCTTCAGTTTTTCTGTTTTCTTTTGTGTCTATTTTCCACATTTTTGTAATCCCTAGAGAAGTCATCGTGTTTGTATCTTCTATGGAGCATGCTTTGAGGTTTCTCTATTTTCTGGGATAAATTGCTTTTCAGGTAGAATTTCATCATCTTCATTTTGCTTGTATTCTTTCTTCCTTCATTTTGTGTGCTGGTGCCTCTCTAGTTACGGAGAGGCATTTCCATCTGGAGCAGCTATTGCTGAACCCTGAGGGGATGGTAGCAGAAGTGAGGTGGGTTTACTTTCAAGTTTCGGTTTGGGCTGGCCATCTTAGAATCTCCCTTGCTAAATCCTCTGTGTCCTCTATCCCGGTCATGCATCCCATTTAGCTTTGACATTCAAGAGGTCAAAATGGCATGTGGAGACCCTCCTGAAATGATGGGTTCCCTTGAATAAGAGGTAGTCCATACTCTCCCCCCTCCAGCCCTCACCCAGGGCTGTCAGTGAAGACTCCTTTTTCCTTTGTTCCATTTTCCCTAACATCTCACAGTATTAGACTGGGTTCTTATGGATCACTCCTCTGACCCTCTCAAGGCTTGCTTCAGCTTCTACATCTCATTCTTCTATCAGAAGGATGGTGTGAGCTTTTCTCAGAATTGTGACATTAACTGTCAGGAAATCTGCAACCTGCCATAAAACCAAGGAGATGGACTCGTGTTGACTTTTTTCATCCTCTCTCATCTGGTCCAATATAGCAGATATTCCTTATAATTTGTAATTGGGGTTGTGACTGTTTTTGCTTTCAGTGGTTTGTAAGAGAGGGAAGCTATTAAAAATGTCTGTAGAAGCATTTCTAATTGGAAGAAATGCCTGCCTATGAAGCTGACATCAGATTCCATCTCTCTTGAATTTTATCCAACAAATCCACAACTTGATCTCTCCTCTTCACAGAACCTTCATGGTGCTTAGTGTTTTTATTTTTTTTTAAATTTTTTAAATTTAAATTCAATTAATTAATGTATTATTGGTTTCAGAGGTAGAGGTCAGTGATTCATCAGTCTTATATAGTATCCAGTGTTCATTACATCATGTGCCCTCCTTAATGGCTATCACCCTGTTGCCCCATCTTTCCACCCCCCCTCCTCTCTAGCAACTCTCAGTTTGCTTCCTATGATTAAGAGTCTCTTATGGCTTGTCTCCCTCTCTGATTTCATCTTGTTTTATTTTTTCCTCTCTTCCCCTATGATCCTCTGTTTTGTTTCTTAAATTCCACATATGAGTGAGATCATATGATAATTGTCTTTCTCTGATTGACTTATTTCACTTAGCATGGTGCTTAGTGCTTTATCTCTGCAAAATATCTTCGATCATATCCTAAAGCAGTCCTTATTTCTTCATATGTATAAAAATTAGAACTTAGGGGCGCCTGGGTGGCTCTGTCGGTTAAGCTGCTGCCTTCAGCTCGGGTCATGATCCCGGGGTCCTGGGATCGAGCCCACGTCAGGCTCCCTGCTCGGCGGAGAGCCTGCCTCTCCCTCTCCCTCTGCCTGCTACTCTGCCTACTTGTGCTCTCTTTCTATCTCTCTGTTAAATAAATAAATAAAAATCAATAAAAAAAATCTAAAAAAAAAATTAGAACTTAATGTCCATGAAGAAAGGGATCACATCAGTCTGGACTACTTCTTTTTTCCCCATAATAAGTGCTCAATAAAAATTGAAGGTAATCATGAATTAATTCATGAATGCAGTATAAGCCAAATTCCAAGCAAGATTATATTATCTTTGAGGGCATCCAAGGTACATCAAGATAAATAAGTAATTAAAAGAAGATTATAAAACACTATATACTATATACATGGAAAAACAGAGAGTAAATGAGCCCTTAATGACCTGAAAATTGAGGAATTAATTAAATGTAATTTAATTAAATAAATATGCTCAACATCACTCGGCATCAGGGAAATACAAATCAAAATCACAATAAGATATCACCTCACACTGGTCAGAATGGCTAAAATTAACAACTCAGGAAAAAACAGATGTTGGTGAGGATGTGAAGAAAGGGGAACCCTCTTACACTGTTGGTGGGAATGCAAACTGGTGCAGCCACTCTGGAAAACAGTATGAAGGTTCCTCAAAAAGCTAAAAATAGAACTACCCTATGACCCAGCAATTGCACTACTAGGTATTTATCCAAAGGATACAAACATAGTGATTCAAAGGGGCACATGTCCCTTCAATGTTTATAGTAGCATTGTTTACAATAACCAAAATATGGAAAGAGCCCAGATGTCCATAAACAAATGAATGGATAAAGGAGATGTGGAATATATATATATATATATATATATATATATATATATATATATAATGGAATATTACTCAGCCATCAAAAAGAATGAAATCTTGCCATTTGCGATGACATGGATAGAACTAGAAGGTATTATGTTAAGTGAAACAAGTCAGAGAAAGAAAAATATCATATGATTTTACTTGTAAGTAGAATTTAAGAAACAAAACAGATGAACATGGGGGAAGGGAAGGAAAAATAAAATAAGATGAAAGCAGAGAGGGACACAAACCATAAGAGAGTCTTAACTATAGGCAACAAACTGAGGATTGCTGGAGGGGAGGTGGGTGGGGTTGATGGGGTAACTGGGTGATAGGCATTAAGGAAGGCACTTGAAGTGAAGAGCACCAGGTGTTATATGCAACTAATGAGTCACTAAATTCTTTCTCTGAACCTAATAATACAGTATATGTTAATTAAATGGAATTTAAATAAAATCAAAATAAATAAATAAAAATTTAAAAATAAAATAAAATTTAAAAAAGAAATTAATTAAATGTAATTTAATTAAATTAATATAACAATTAAATATGTTCAATTAAATATAGATACATTTGAAAGATTACTTATATGGATTTCATATTTCTGAAAGTTAAGGTAAAATAAAAAAGTAGACATCAAAATGCCAAATAACTGATAAAAGAAAGACAATAAAGCTATGTTCCTGGTGAAATAGAGGAAGGGAAGAAAGTTGTTTGGGTACAAAAGTTTGTGAGGTTTTTTTTTTTTGCTTTTATTTGGTTCCACAGTAGAAAAAAGAGTTTTCAGTATTTAAAAGAATATGATTAAAGAAAGTTTTAATGATGCCTTGTAATGCCAATGTTGGAATTATTCATGATTCAAAGTGCTTCTGGATCTGAGCAGTGAATGTTTTAGTTTTCAGTGGCATAAATATTTAGTTTTTTCTATAGTTATACAGAAATTCTGGGAGCAATTTAAAAGCAGGACATTAACGCAGTTGTGAAAAATATATATTTTTTCTATCTAGGGAGGCACATTTGATATATCCAAATTCGAATGGCAAATAACAGATTTACAAGTTTAGTTTTTTATGGTGCAACCGTATGACAAAACTCAGTCTTTATGATACAATTGTGGTAAATGTCTAAAGATACCTTAACATATTGAGGAAAAACAAAGAAGATAGTAAATTACCAAGAAACTCAGCAAACTATGCCAATAGTTTAAAGACTTATGAAGTTCATTTAAAACAAAAACTCGAAATATTACTGTAATCTAGGCTAATTTGTCATTCTAATCTTAGAATTTAAGAAAATGAGAGAATTCCAGTTTTGCCTTTACAAAATATTATGAATCATAAATATTAAACATTTGGCAGTAAGCCAAATGACATTTTAACACAATTCTTATGTAAATTCATGACAGTCCCACATATGTAAGATTTAAACAAAAAGAATGACCTATTTCCTTCACCTTGTATTATGATATATTCAAATAGGAATGATAGGATTTATTATTTCTAGATATGAATAGTGCTATCTAGATATCTATTCTAGAAATGAATAATGCTATAAATTGTCAGTAGTTTTATTGACAATTTAGATATACTATAGAAATATATAGATAATATAGAAATATATTTACATTAGTAATGTTTCTAAATAAATATACTTAGATATTGATAATTACTATTTATTTTATAATTAATGATGACTACAAAAAAAATTCAAGGATTCTCTACTTTGCCATATATTAAATTAAATCTTAAATACATTGATTTAAGTGTGATCACACTAAAAATGATTCTTTTAGATAGGAAAGTTTTTATTTTATATAAAGGTTCAGTGCAGAACAATAAATACTTGAAGAAAGTATACATAAGGGTATGGTTTTAGAAGATACTTGCTAATGATTATGCATCAGAAAGGAAAATAAATGTTAATAAATTACCAGTATGATTTAGCGAGGAATTTAATGCAAAGGCAACTTGTCAAAATTGTAACTATGATCTAAAATAAAATAGATGTGCAACATAACTTAAGTTGGAGAAATTTCAAAGGTAGGGAAAACAATTGCATAATTTATAAATCAGGATTTTCTGTAAGCTTGTGACTTAAGACAAATTTTCATATCTTCTCTTATGTTCAATTTTCCCTATGACTTTAATAGGAGGATAGGGTTAACTCAATTCTTTGTAATTAAATGTGTAACATGGGAATTTCAAATAAAATTGTGACCATTTCAGTACCTTTTCATTTCTTTATGCGAACTGATTTTTATTCATAAAACATAATATATCTTTTCATGTGACTCTTTGGAATTATTCTCAGAACCTTCTTATTGACTCCTGCCTTCTTTATGTATAGCTCCCATTTTTACTGCTTCTTCAAAGTGACATAGTTAAAAAAATTATTATGCTGATAGGATTGGCTCTTTACACCTTAAATAAAAATTGCAAAAGGCCTCACAGCATAAAATAAAGAACGTGTTAAAAACCTATAAATGGTACAAGGACGGACATCAGGACACATGGAATTTTATGAAGTAACTAGCTAGAATGGTCTAATATTTTTGGATAGTAATAAAATGATTTTCAGTAACAAAGGAAATGCATAGATAACAAGACACTGTATGAAAACCACTTATGTAGTCAAAATATTTTTAGCATTATAGTTAGAAATATGTAAAAATAGAGGAAGAATAGTTTATTATATAATTATTCCCACTCAACTTTCTTGTCTTAGAAGAAATCCTTTATTTAATGGAGAGTGAAAAAAATTAGTTTTAATTAAATAAAATTCATGCTGATTCAATTGCTATTTATATCATATATCCATATTCAGATAACTTTTTATTGCTGCGCTCTATTTTTCATTGTTCATTTCAGGCATAGAAAGCTTAACATTTCAAAGATTTTCATTCCAATACATTGATATTTTTAGCGATATCCATGGAGTCCACATTGTGAAAATAGCCTGTGGTGATTTTATTTTATATTGAGGTGAATTTTTCTTTTTCAAATTTTGTTTGCTTTTTTAGCTTGTTTGGTTTTTCAGTATCTAAATTATTTCTGATCAGAGGCCAAATCAGTCATGCCTCATGGTTAATTTCAATCTATATTGAACTGGGTAATTTATATATGTATGTGTATATAATTAATATATTAATATCATATAATATTATATATATTTTTCCTTTTATCGGATGAGAAATATATCTGAGTTTTGAGAGAATCTGGTACAGTGTTAGTTTTATTTATAAAACTTTAATTAGTCTAATAGTTAGCTACCAATAAAGACATGGAGAGGCAATATGCTTAGTGGTGGAGAGGTTAGGTGAATCAGAGCTCCTGTGCTTGTGCTCTAGCACCATCACATACTATCTGATAGGACCTTTGACCAATTATTAAAATTCTGTCTCATTGTTCTGATTTATAAAAAAAGTTCCTTTAACAGATTATTTTGAACATTAAGTAAATTAATACCTGTAAATTATTATCATTAGGACTTCTAAGTGCTGAATACATTTTAATTATTATTCAAACTCCTTTGTTTATTTTCCTGGCTCTCTGACCACATAATTTGGCTTGCAGAAGTGTCTTACATAGGTAATGCATTTTTAAACATTAAATTTCAATGTTTTTTGGTAGTGTATTTATCCTCTAATGACAAATCCTCACCATTCTCTATTGTCCTCTATTGCACATACAAGTGTAAACAGCCTTTCTATGAGGCATTCGAGTTCAGAGGCTTTTGATAAGGATTTATATGTGCTGCTTTTAGCTGTCTTTTTTTTTTTTTTTTAAAGATTTTATATTTATTTGACAGAGAGAGACAGCGAGAGAGGGAACACAAGCAGGGGGGAGTGGGAGAGGGAGAAGCAGGCTTCCCGTGGAGCAGGGAGCCTGATATGGGGCTCGATCCAAGGACCCTGGGATCATGACCTGAGCCAAAGGCAGACATTTAACCATCTGAGCCACCCAGGTGCCCTGGTTTTGGTAAATTTTAGATTTTGTTAAGTATGAATACTGTAATTTCTAGAGGAATCACAAAATTGGAAACATACATTTAACTTTCAAAGTTGCAAACAGAAAAAAAATGAAATAATAAAATATACTAATTCAATTCAAAAGATGGTTTAAAAGAGAGTAAAATATATATCAATAGAAATATATGGGACATATAAAACAAATAGAAAGCACAAAATAAAATGATAGATTTAAATCTGAAGACATCTCAAATTGTATTAAAGGGCCTGAAGGGACTAAGTTCTTCAGCTAAAAGACAAAAACCATTAGGCTGGAAGAATCTCCACATTTAATGATCTGCAATTTATAAGACATATATGGAAATCTGAAAAAACAAAAATGTTGATCCTAAAAGAATAGAAAAACATACTTAATATGAGCAAAAGATTCTGATGAGCTATATTAATATCAGAAAATAGATTTTAAAGCAAAAACCATTTCTAGAGATGGAAAATCAGTTTATATTGATAAAATATTTAATTCACCAAGAAAATATAATAATATATACTTGTACGCACATTATAACATGGGTGAAACTATAAAGAAAAGCTAAGAGCTCATTACCTTAAAAGTCGGGATAACGGTTATAACAAGGCAGGTAGGTGACTAGAAAAAGAAACTGAAGAGGCTTTAGGAATGCTGGTGATGTTCTATTTCTTAATCTGAGCAGTAGTCACACCAGTGTTAACATATAACTATTAGTAAAAATAGTATACATACAGGTTTTATACAGTTTCTGCATGTATGGAAATTCTTGATTTATTAACTGAAAAAGCAGACTGCATTTGTTTTGTTGTAAAGATCTACATATTTATCTATCTATAGATACAGAGATACAGTCAAAAGATATACTTGAAATTTTTATCAGTTATCTCTGGATGGTGGTTTTCTACTTTCTCTTTCACTGTTTTCCTATAATATACACTGTTTTGGAAATAAGGAAAAAATGAATAGAAAAACTCTCTACCACTTAGGAATATAAAATAGGGTTTTCAAAGAGAGAAGAGAGGTTGGTAGAAGGATATGTGTCAACCTTGAAAATGGAAAAAGAATAGCTTTGTGGAAAGTGAGACATAGATACTCAATGAGAAGGAAATACTTGGAAAGCAGCAATGCTTAAAAGGACTTCAGGGTGAATATGGACAGCAAATTAGATGGAAGCTTGCAGGGTAATGTGCCAGGAAAGAGCGCCAATGCTATTTTCAGTTGCAAAAGCACAAGCACCATGGCACAAAACAAGGACAGAAAGCCTCTTTTTATATATATTTGGAAAATCTGACTGTAAGGCAACAATTTTATATCAAACTACTTTTAGCTTAAAGTAGGTACAAGGAAAAAAATAGCCACTGTGACCTAAAAATGATTATGTTGATACGGAATTCTCCAGTGAAATAATTTCTCATTCTTGCTTCATGGAGGGCATAGCCTCTATTAATGCCAGCCCCAAGTTTTACCAAGCGTGATGGTAAAACCATGTACATTTGAAAATTCTTCTTTAGGGTCTTTTTCAAAGGAGACATATCAAAATAGCCATATAGGATACAAAAATAAATCTGCTTAGGAAGCTTGTATGCCTCAAGACTTCAACCTGTTGGAGAAAGTAAAGAATTATAGGAATATACAGGAATTACAAAAGTAAGGGAAATGAATCCTTACACAAGACTGGCCTCTAAATAGAAATACAATGCCCAATGTCCCAAGGATATGGTGAATTTAAGATGTCCAGAATGGCCAGCCAAATACAGCAGCTGATGTCACTGATAATCAAGTTCAGGTGGGAGATGCAGACTGCTCCTAGGTCCACTGATGGCCAGGAGTTGGTTGGTAGAGAATAGGATCCAGTGCTCTTGAAGAAGGTTGGTTGGCAAGAGTTAGGCAGCAAATTAAGGCAGGCAGGTGGACTTCAGATCCCGCAAGATACTGGGTGGCTGTATGGTATCTAGCAAGAGACTGAGAGGCTTGGAAGGATGTAGAAATCCCTCAGGTGGTAGAAATATAAAGACCTTAATTGAGAGACTTACTAACATATGGGCAAAGCCAAAAACAAGGGATGTTGAGGTATCTAGAGACAATCAAGACCAGGAAGCTCTTGAAAGTTACCACTTTAAAGTCTAAAGGAATAAAGGGAGGAAATAGTATTACCAATGTCCAGTAACAGTTGTAGATAAGGAGTGGCTGCCTGGCAGAGGGTAAAGTTGTCAGAAAAAATAGTGCCAAAGTGGAGAGGGAAGGAGCAGGAAAGAAAGACATTGACCTTTCTTTTTCTGCCCTACTATCTCCTGGTCATGCCTCTTATTGGCCAAACTCAGTACAAAGCCAGAGGACAAGGGAACCTTGGTGCAGCAGTCCATAGGAGTCAGCCTTCTACAGCAAAGATCAGAGAAGGGAAGGATAGAGAAGAAAATGTGTTGGTGATGATGAAATGGGTGGGGGCAAACCGGAGTAACCAGAACAAGTGCTATGCGAGGAACCCAGGGCAATGGCCAGTTACGTACAGTGGGTCAATATGGCAGAGCTAGCTTTCATTCAGTCAGTCTGAAAATAATTTTAAATTACTTCCTACGTTGTGCTAGGCCCACTGCTGGTTGCTGAGGATACAAAAACAGTAAGTTGATCCTTTCTAATGAAGGCTTTGTAGCCTAGTATAGAATTGAAGATAGGCATATAAACAAGGGTACAGAGAAGGCAAAAAAGGAAACCAGTCATTCTTGGGTTTAAAGTCAGTAAAAAATGCCATAGAGCAAGAGACATTTAAGCTTCGAGAATCAGAACAAGGGAGATATACAAGGAAATTTCTGGAAAAAGGAACAACATGAGACAAGAAACGGCTTTTGGGTTTAGACATATAGCAGTTTGGTTTTGGTCAGAGCAAACAATGTGAAGGAGATAATTAGAAGCTCATAGAAACTAAGCCCATGGGTTTCCTTTGACAGACATCTCTTCCTTGGCCAGACTGCTATAGAAACACAGCACTGCTGAGCAAAGTAGATGGTACGTTGGTAATGGTGTTTGGGTAGGACGGGTGAATATAGGAATTCTCACATAATGTGCTACTGCTTTCAGGTTTTCATCTTTCAGGATGGGATTAGAAAGAATTAGCAGAATGGGCAAAGGGATAAACAGGCTGGACTAAGTAACACAACCCAAGAGAAAAATATCATATAAAGTTCACACGGGGAACGGAAAGGATGAACCTCAAACACTTGGAAAACATACAAAGATGGTGACTCTCTGAGGACTAAACTCATCAGATCAATAAACAATCCACAGATTATTTCTAGTCTCAACAGAAACACTAGTTGCTTAATTCATTTACTATCATATTCAGTGATAGAGTCATCATAGAGATAAAGCTTATCAAACAAAGGAGGTAGCCAATATAGAATGATAAGGTCTAACAATGTGAGTATCTGTACTGTGTACACAAAACTTTCCAGGGAAGGATGACACCAAATCTTGAAGGCACGGGTGGGCAGTTTGGCAGCCTTCAAATTCATCAGATATCGTTGTGTTTTAATTTATGTTCATCACAAAGCCTTCTGAGTAAGAATTGGCCTTTTTTTATATATCTTGAGAAAAGGAAACCTTGTAAGGGAATATATGTAGACCATTTTTTGGAAAGGTTACCAGAACAGAGATTTTGGCTAATTTTATCTCTTGTCAACTTAGTTAATGGGATTCCTTCATTGAGAGTCTAGTTTTCCCACTGTGCCTTTGCAATACAATTTATTGACCTATAAGACAGAAATTCTAACCCTGGAATACAGTAAAATTATAAATAATTCTACCCTTTGGAGTCTCTTGGCAGTCTCACTCAGTTTCCTCTGGCAACCATACAACCTCATTGCCTCCATCCCTTTGGATTTTCTGAATCTTAAAAATAGGTTAAGTTGTCTACAGGAGAGAAAGTTAAAGTCTTAAGAAGAAACCACACTTCTAGAAATACTTCAATAAGATAACTACAAGAAATATGTGGATATAACAGTTGATCAAAGCAAAGCCACCCAGGCTGCAAAATAAATTTAGTTCATCTCAAGTTTAGTTTCTACCTTCCATTATGTTATGAAGGAGGCACTATGGAACGGTAGTGAACTGGCAGTTTTCAAACATTTGCTTGTTTGTTTTTTAATCCACAGAAGTTTCTCCTCAAACTGAATCTTCATGGTAACTTGTCATGTAAAAAAAAAAAAAAAAAAAATCAGAGTGAAGTGCATGGTCAGAAGCAGGAAGCAATAGCCAGGAGTTTTGCTGGCTCAGTTCTTTCCAAGGTCCATAGTCCTCACACATCCCAAGGAGTCTCAGTTTGAGAATATTCAACAGAGTCAAGGAATCTGGGAGAAAAAATTAAGTAATACAGGCTCTGATCTTGGATTTCTAACAGACTTGAGAACAGTTCTGGTGATTTTATTTCCTTATTTAATAGAAACAGCTGCCCATGTATCTCTGGGAAAATAAAGAAGCCAATCTCATGATAAAAAGGCCATGGGAATACTTTTAAGTTGCATGAAGCACCAAACAAATAATACAACATTTAGACTAAACTTTTATATTTGGAAATCCCAAATCCCTTCATTACATAACCATTTTCAATTGCTTTGTTTAAAAATCATTATTCCCCAAATTTTAAAAGAACACATACAATTTCATGCACAGATTTATATCCATTTCTAAAAAGTTAACCTTTATCCTTGCTATGAGCTAGAGGATTACAAATCATTCTTTCAAGAAATAATTATTGAGCACTTATTATTTCTGAAATGTCGTGCCAACACGGTAAAGTATATAAAGTTGCTCTGACCCTTGACCAAGGCACAAGAAAGCAAGGGCAAGGTGACAGAATTATAGAGTGAATCCGTTAATTTCTGTTAAGTATTATAATGAGTCCTCGTTAGAGTCATCACAGTTTCACCCAAAAATCTACAAGTTAGGTGCCCTTTAGTGGTCTCTCTGTGTATGTGTGATCTCAATTGGTTTTAATTCAGTGAAATGAGCCATCTAACTCACCTGCTTCCTTTTTTTTTCTGCTAAGTAGTAGCTTAACTTGTGAAAATTGGTAACGGCAAACCTCACTAATATGGAGTCGGGAGGTTTTGGCAAGGAGAGCTCTCATACCTTACTGCTCTTAGTCAATTGCAGACCCATCACAAAGAGGTGGACTTGACCTTGCACCTGGATACTACTTTATTATGCCTGCTAAAGAAAGAAATGCTTTCATCTGCCCCTCCCCATGGTTCAGACAGTGAAAAGTCACCATGCTTCCAACTTCTAGTTTACTCCAACAGACATTTAATTTATAACAGCCTTTCCAACTTACACTTTTCTCCTTAAAAAGTGTACCTTTCCTTTGTTTCCAGGACTTGCCTACAGTTTTGCCACCCAGGATTAAAATTTTCTTTTTTTTCCCCTAAATAAACCCATCTTTTGCTGGTAAAATAAATGGCAGTTTTTGCTTTTAACATTGACAAACCTATTCTAACATCCACTTCCTTCTGATAAAATTATCTCCTTTTCTTCATTATTTGGTGTGTATCATTGGCTATTATGGTTATATTCCATGCTTTTTATTATGTCATCTCAAATACTATTAGGAAATATTCTTAACTAATACTTTACTGATTTATATTATGAAATACAATATTTAATTAGGATGTTCCACTCTCTGTAAACAGTCACTAAAAATATCACTGGTCAGGACAGTCTTATTCTATTTAGGCCAAGCCAATGTGAGGAAGCAGGAGAAATAGCAACATCTTCTTTATATTAAATTTAAACTCAGGATTATAATTTCTCTAAGGGTGCACAGTGGGATTTGTAAACTGAAGCTTGAATAATAGTTTTGCCTGGGTCTGGATGAAGGCATTGTTCTATCATTACAAAAGAAATCAACCAAAAAGACACATATTTGATGCATACATAAACCACATTGTTCCAGGAAGGCAGGTGGGAATCAGTACACAGGGATTCTTCAATTCTTAGAAGCCAAAGGCTTGCCACTAGCATCCTCAAATCAACAGAAGAATTTTCTCACTTTTCTCTGCTAATTGTCCTTTTTTTAGGTGATTGGGTATGAAGATATCAGCTTGAAAATAATTGAATCTAGAAAGTAAGTGTCCAACTTTTAAATGATTTTTTTTTTCTGGATGGGACTTTATTTTTCCTCAGAAAAGTTATGGCATAAGCCTGAATGTATTTTCACCATTCAAGTTTCTAGTTTATTCATTTATTTTAATTTTTTAAAGTTTCTAGTTTAAATTACAGCATTTACCTTGATGCAGCATTGCAGAAAAACCCGAATCTGGTTGCTAACTGTGGCTTTCGGGCATTAGGAATATTTTTTTCTTGGAACATTCTGACATGACAGTCAAGTTAACTTCAATTAATGAGGACAGCTCAAGTGGCTTGTGATGGAGATGTATTTGAGGAAGGCTTAGATGTCCATGCTGGAGAAGTGATAGTACCTGGCATAGTAATAGTTCCACCATATGCTGAATAAATTGATGTCTTTCACATTTCCCTATCCACTTAAATACTCAAGATTGATTCACTATCTGATTCAAGAGGTAAAAAGCAAGAACAGAGGATATTAGGCAGCATGACGCATATTTACAAGTCTTTTCATTTTAAAAGTCTAAAGTAGCATCAGCTACCCTTAAGATAAACAGTACCACCAAAATGAGTCCATATGCTTCTCACCCTGAGTAAATTGTGTTATATAACAGTACTCTTCTTCATTCCAAAACACTAACTACCACGGGAGGAAGCTTGTTTGCACTAAAAAGTGCGATAGATGGAGGTGGATTCCAAAGAAAGTGAAGGATCTTAAGGAGTCAGGATATAATTACTACTAATGTTGGACAGTGTGTACAATAAAAAGTACATACTATTCAATGCTACCTGAAATGCTTGGCATAAAATTCAACTTCTTACTTGTTATGCCAAAATCTGTTCCCTTCCCACCTCCTTTAAAAGGTCTACAAAAACCAATTAGTGAGACAATGTCTTAACTTACTAGGAACTTCTGTCCCAGGAAGTCCATTTTAAAAGCTACAAAAGGAGAATAGATATCAATGTAAGAAAATTAAAACTAAAGAATAACACAAAAAATAGGGACATTAAAATAGCCAAGCTAAAAACAACCAAAAGTTCAGACTTTTCTTGCTCTATGAATTCTAACAGTTAAAAAGCCATCCATAACTCAATGTTTGCAAAATGCTTACTATGGGCACTTTGGAATAGACACTGACTCATTCTATCTCCCAATGAACCCAAAATCCAGAAAATAAGATGACATTTACCCTAAGTGTCAAATAAAAGATTCATCAATTAAAGAATAAAAGTGGAAGAGATGTTAAGACCAATCAGTCCAACTTCTTCATCTTATGAAAGAGAAAACATGGGAGGCCCAGGGAGAAGTCCCCTAGGAGACAAGAGGCAGGGACTGAACTAGACTCTAAGTCTTCTGACTCCAAGCCATAAGCATGGGGATATTTTTACATCATTGGCCAACCTTTTCCCCAAAGGAAGTAACTGTTAATTACCAAAAGCAGGGTGGCTGCAATTAATGTGGCTGAGAAATAGCTCCAATTGAACATTCTTGATGTCATAATAATAGGTCCTGTCTCTTCCAGCAAAGAGTTACTTTGGGAAGGCTTTTGATGACTTAAAAACCCATGTAAAACAGGTCTTGTGGTAAAACCAACTTACTGAGAAATATTTCCAATACCATAACGTAATCATTAAAAAACTTTAACCAACCATCAAGTCCTTAGAGGGCCCATTGTGTGCTAAATACTATGCTGGTTCTTCTCTAGGGAAATAGCATTGCCCAGGAAGTAATACCTTAAGTCCCTGGCAAAACCCTCCCCTTCCTAAGTTCTGATACTGTCTCCTGCAGAACCAACCCAGAGGAGCAGCTACATATGCTTCTGATGGGTTCTTCCAGTTGGCTCCCCATCAATAAATCCACCTATCACCATGATCTACTTAAGACATTAGTTCAACAAATTTTCTACAGTGTTTTTCTAAAATTTTTGACTGTGGCACACATTAGGGAAAGCACCTTACATTGTGATCTATTATACACATATATATTAAACTGAAACAAAATATGATGCAATAACACTTTGCTATGTGCAACACCTTCTGATATTTCCTATTCCTTTCTATTCTCTTTTCTTCCCCTTAAGTGAAATAAATGTGGATCATGATACACTAAATTGATTTAGTGATTCTAATAAATCATAACCCATTTGAGAAACACTGAGAAACTATTCATTCCTTAATTCCATATATGTTTATTGAATGCCTACCCTAGGCCAAGTAGTGTTTTAAGTGTTGGAAAAAAGCAGTAAATGGGACAATGAAAGTTTACATTCTTTTGGGGCTTACGTTCCATTACCGGGAGACAGATAATGAACAAGTCCAAAAGTATATTATATTGTATATTAGATAATGATGAGCTCTAAGGAGAAACCTGAAACAGAGAGGGAGACTGGAAGCACCGGTGAGGTGCTTGTGGTTTGGGACAGAGTGGCCAGGTGAGTCCTCATGAAGAAGGTGACATTTGCATAAAAACCTGCAGGAGGTAAGGAAACAAGTCCACAGGTATCTGAGGAAGAGCTTTCCAGTTATAGAGAGGTTGAACCTGAGGTCAGAGGGGTAGCAGATGCCAGCTTTGTTGGGTCTTTGGAGATCACTGAATGTTTGTGTCCATTAAATTTGGCTTAGATGGGAAGCTATTAAAGGATTTTGAGCAGGTAAGTGATATGATCTGACTTACAAGGTAACAGAATGACTCTGCCAGGTGGGACCACTGGTACTGCTGTCAAGTCATATACCTCCCCTCACAGAGCAATCACAAAGGCCCATGATTCCCTGGGCTTTGCTGGGGCCTCTCATTCCTATACAGATATGTACATCCCCTGATCTGACCATTTTCTCATCCCTCCCATCTTCCCCCTGCCCTCTGGAACTCAGTCTGTTATCACCAAGATTCCCTACCTCCAAAATCTCTTCCCCAAATATAATCTTTAGCTTCTTGCTCTAATAAAAGCTGGCCATCCCCTAATTACACTGCTTTCCTGGCCCTCCCATTGTAGGCCACTTTGTTCTCCCACTCCTCCTGTGCTACTGGGCCTGGAAATTTTATAGGTACTATCTATACCCCATGAGAAGTCAAAGATGTTGTTTGTCTTCCTTAAAAACACCTACTTCTTTGAATGTAGGCCATGTACTATGCAAATTATTCCTTTTTTTTTTTTTTTTTTGGTATTCCTTTACAGACCTCAGGATCAATTTCTCTCATTTCCTAAGATTTAACATGGAACTCTCAGTGTGTCAGTGGCTATCACAACTCTTGTCATAATTTTTCATGATTTCAAATTCCACAGGCCTCTTGGTCCTTTGAACTCATAATATCTTCAATTCTGCATTTGTGTCCCAGCTCAAAATGATCAAATCATAGTCATTTTCATAAATAATAATCTCTTCTTAAAACCTTTACATCAAACATCTCTAGAATCCACCTCTTTCCTTTGCAGCTCACTCATATTATGACCGTGTGGCAGATTGCATTTTCCAAAGATGGCCAGAACCATAACCATTCCACATGTTCTTCAGCAATGTGACTCTGCTTCTCTCTCAACTCTCTGCCACTCTCTCGAGAGGTGGAGTCCCACTACCTTGCTCTTGAATCTGGGGTAGCCTTTGTGAATGGCACACAGTTAGTAGAATATGGCTGATATGATAACTATGCAACTTCTGTGTCTAGGCTCAGCCCTGTGATTTTTGCTTTGGTCTCTTGCAACACTTTCTCTTGGAGCCCTGAGTCTTCACATAAGAAATCTGACTGCCTTGAGAACACCATACTGGACAGGACACATTTAGATGCTATGCTCAAAATTCCCAGCTGAGATTCTCCTTCAGGAATCCCAGACTTGGTACCAGCCATGTGAGCAAAGACAGCAACTTAGAAGTGGCTGTTTTTAGCCCCAGCTGTTCCAGCCTTTGGACATTCAAGTTATCCTCAGCTGAGGCTCTAGACATTGTGGAGATGGGAAAGACTGACCTCACTGTGCCCTTCCAAAGTACTAACCCACAGAATCCATGAACATAATAAAATAATGTTACATAAATAATAAATAATAATAATATAATAAAAAGTTGTTTTACACTATTAAGTCTTGTGGTATTTGTTATACAGCAATAGATAACCAGAATAGACTTCAACCTAAAGCAATTTTTTGATTTCACAAAAAATCATAATATTTTGACCTTATCAGTTTTTCACTATGATGACAATGGGAAGAAATCCTCATTACCTTTCTTGTTTGGCTTAGTTTATGTGGGAGAGACGGTTGATACCCATTAAATAATCCATTTACTCTCCTACATTTTCTGTATTTCCTTGAGCTAGCTTATGGCCATATGTGTAGTTCTGGCTAATAGAATATGATGAGAAGTAACTGTATAACTTTGAGTACAAGGTAGTTAATAGTAGGTGTGTTTTCTCTAACTGTTCACTTTTCTGTGTACACAGCTGGGGCCACAAACTATGAGAAGACAGGATGTTGCACCACAGAGGCATCCTAGATCCCTGAATCTTTGTTAGAAGAGAGTTCCCAAGGAAAGCTTCCTGACCCACACTAAACTGCGGGTGTAAGCAAGAAATCAATCTTTGTTATGTTAATCCAACTAGATATAAGGCATTATTTGTTACTGCAACATGGTTTAGCTGCCCCTAACAAGTAAAATTTTCATGATCTGTCACTATAGTCATTCTTTTGCACACACAATAAACCCTCTTTTTTTTTCTGAGAGTTTTTTTTTTTTTTCCAATTAAATTCATGTCAATGACTACTCAACTCTTCCCCCAGGCAGCTATCTATGGCTGCGGTAGGGTGGGGGCCCTGACTCAGGAACCATGCTGAATTGATTTCTTTTTTAAATTCATGAACATAAACTTCAAGTGGGTCCTTGTGCTTCTAGCTGTTCACCTAACTTTTCTTCTTCAATTTGTTCTCCAGTTTCCAAAGTAACTCTTTTAAACTCTCTTCACTTTCCTCAAATCAACACCTCCTTCCCCAAATTTATTCTCAGCTGATGACTTGTTTCATATTTTACTGACAAAGTTGAAGCCCCAGAAGGGAATTTCCACATGCTCCCACCCCCACATGTACCGGTCTATCTGGATCTGTCCATATACTTTGCCTTCTCTTTCCTTAATTGTAGATGAGCTGTCTACACTCTTACATAAAGTCAATGGCTCTGGTTGTGCTCTGAATCCAGTCCCATCTCTCTTACTCAATGACATTGTTTCTGCAATTTCTTCCTATCTCTGCTTTACTATGAAGCTTTCTGTGCTGTGCATCCCAATTAGCATACAAAGCCTTTCTCTGTAAGGCAAAACTCCTTGGGAAAATTATCATTACTCACTGTCTTCATTTCTTATCCTCCAAGATCTATTGAACCTTTTTAAATTACCCTCAGCACTCCACCAAAGCAACTCTTGTCAAAGTCACCAATGACCTTCAGATTGCTAAATCAAACAACCAATTCTCAGTTCTCATTGGACACAACTGCTTAGAAGCTTTTGGAACAGCTGATCTCTAGCTGTTCAGGAAATGCCTTCTTTACTTGGCTGCTGAGACACTATTCTCTTTTGACTCCCCTACTATCTCACTGCTTCATCCTTCTTAATGTCATTTTCTGGATCATCTTCATCTTCCCAATCTCTAAGCATTGGAATGCTCCAGGGCTCAGATCACTGACTTCTCTTTTCTATCTATATTTATCTTTCTAGTTGATCTTATCAGTTCCCATGGCTTTCATTATCAGCTATGCCATGATAAATCCAAAATTTATATTTCCAGCTCCAACTTACAGATTTTACTTCTGAGCCTGATCTACATACTGTCTTATATAGCTAACCTCACATTTTCTCACTTGGATGCTTAATAGGTATATCTAACCTACCAGGTAGAAAAATAAACTCTTGATATTTTCTTCTCCAACTTATTCTTATCATGATCTCCCTATGACAATAAATCGCAACTGCTTTCTATTAGTTATTTAGTCCTCAAAGCTTGGGGTCATTCTTAACTCCTCTTTGTCTTATATACCATATCCGGACTGCAGCAAATCCTGTCAATTTTATTTTCAAATATATATCCTGAGTCTAATCCCTTTTTACCACTGTCTCTGCTCCCATGGTATTTCAAGTCACCACCATTATAGCCCATGGATTTTTCTCAATAACCTCTTACATAGTCTCCCTATAACCATTCTTGCTCCATCGCAGACTAATTTCCATGTTGTAGCCAAAGATGCCTTTAAAGAGTAAGGCAGGGGCACCTGGATGTCTCAGTCAGTTAAGCGTCTGCCTTCGACTCAGGTCATGATCCCAGAGTCCTGGGATCAATCCCCGAGTCAGGCTCCCTGCTCCCATGCTTCTCCCTCTCCTGCTCCCCCTGCTTATGTTCCCTCTCTTGCTGTCTCTCTCTCTGTCAAATAAATAAATAAAATCTTAAAAAAAAGAAACACATAAAATGTAAGGCAGATCACACTCTCCTGTCACAAATGCTTCAGATAGCTTTCCATCTAAGGTATTAAATTCTCTGGGGTGCCTGTGTGCTCAGTCGGTTGGGCATTGGACTCTTGATTTCAGCTCAGGTCATGATCTCAGGGTCATGGGATTGAGCCCCTTTGGGCTCTGTGCTCAGTGTGGAATCTGCTTGAGATTCTCTCCCTCTCCCTCTGCACTCCCCACCCCACTCTCTCTCTCAAATAAATAAATAAAATCTTTAAAAAAAAAAGTAGTAAGTTCTCAGTGCCCTACATGACCTGACTCTCTACCATCTCCCTACATCCATCTCGTAATACTCAGACAGTAGCCCACTGTGCTCCAGCCACACTCCTTTTATTGTGCCTCCTCAATTTCACCAAGAGAGGTCATTCTAAAAACCTTTGCACATTCTCTTTGTCAGAGATACTCTTTTCTCAGGTTGCCACATGGCTACTTCTTCACTTCATTTAGCTCTCTACTTCAGTTTATTTATTTTTTTCTGGAAAGTCTTTTCTCTTTTCGCTTATGTTCTTTATCCCTTATCCTGCCTTATTTTTGTAGTTTCTATCTCTTATCTTATTTATTTGTGGTCAGATGCCTCCCCTTTGCAGGCCTACAGTGTAAGATCCATGCAGGCAATCGCTTGATCAGTTCTGTTCAATACCTCTTACTCTAGAATTCAAAATACCTGGAACATATAGGTGCTCAATAAATATTTGAATGAATTAATAAACAAATGAATATGGAACTCAGTTTTAGATGATGGACGAAAGTCTCACATCTGGAAATGCTGGGTTCACCTGAACAAAACAAGTCATGTACACGTGTCCATTATTTTTACTCACCATCTTCACTACCTATTTTCCAAGCTCTATTGAACTTCTTTAAATCATCCTCAGCACTGCCCCAAAGCAGCTCTTGTCAAAATCACCAATGGCTAAAGTAAGACTCCTGGCATTAAAATAAACTTAAGATGGACTAAAATAATAGTGAACCAAGGCTATCAATGTCTTTGGCAACTATCCACAGAAGATCAGCAAGACACAGTAGGGGACAGGTTGGTGCCCATATTTAATATTAGCCCATATTTCTCCTTCCAGAAAGAGGAAACACATTCACACAAAGCAAATGAAGTAGAAAAAAAAAAAAGGCTGACAATGAGTTATAAATTAAATTAGCGGCACTGTTACCGGTTTATGTTTGTATAGAGAAAAGATGCTAAGCTGGAGCTAAATGGGATTGTTTTAGGTGTTTGTTTTTTTTTTTTTTTAATATTAGAAGTCTGGTTTCCCTCTCAGATCTTTTCCAGAGATAACACCTATGCTTATAATCATCTCCTTTTCCAAACCTAAATCTGGAACATACAATTTGAAAGATACAAATTTACTTATGGGGACACCAGGACAAAATATAAAATTAGTACAGGTTTTAAAACTGCAAGATACATGAACAGACACTTCTCAAAAGGAGACATGCAAATGGCTAACAGACACATGAAAAAATGTTCATCATCATTAGCCATCAGGGAAATTCAAAACAAAACCACATTGAGATACCACCTTACACCAGTTAGAATGGCAAAAATTGACAAGGCAAGAAACAAGAAATGTTGGAGAGGTTGTGGAGAAAGGGGAACCCTCTTACACTGTTGGTGGGAATGCAAGTTGCAAGTACAGCCACTTTGGAAAACAGTGTGGAGATGCCTCAAAAAATTAAAACTAGAGCTACTCGATGACCCAGCAATTGCACTCCTGGGTATTTACCCCAAAGACACAGATGTAGTGAAAAGAAGAGCCATATGCACTCCAACGTTCATAGCAGCAATGTCCACAATAGCCAAACTGTGGAAAGAGCCGAGATGCCCTTCAACAGACGAATGGATAAAGAAGATGTGGTCCATATATACAACGGAATATTACTTAGCCATCAGAAAGGATGAATACCTAACTTTTACATCAACATGGATGGGACTGGAGGAGATTATGCTAAGTGAAATAAGTCAAGCGGAGAAAGTCATTTATCATATGGTTTCACTTATTTGTGGAACATGAGGAACAGCATGGAGGACATCAGGAGAAGGAAGGGAAAATGAAGGGGGTGGAAATCGGAGGGGGAGACGAACCATGAGAGACTACGGACTCTGGGAAACAAACTGAGGGTTCTAGAGGGGAGGGAGGTGGGGGGATGGGTTAGCCTGGTGATGGGTATTAAGGAGGGCACATACTGCATGCAGCACTGGGTGTTATACGCAAACAATGATTCATGGAGCCCTACATCAAAAACTAATGATGTACTGTATGATGACTAACATAACATAATAAAATAAAATTAAATTAAAAAAACTGCAGGATATAAAGGTACAGTATATGTGCCTCTTAAATGGTCATTAAGTTTTTAAGCAGGTGAATGGCCAGAATATTAAGTAGGTGAATACTCAGAAAAAAAAACAAGCAGATGCAGTTTAGAAGGAAGATAGGTGGTCAGAAATAAGATGGCTTGAAGAACAGAACATAAGTGACATACTGAGCTTCAGGGATAGGTTATGATGAAGACAATTGGTTTGAATCTTGGAGCACAACCTCAAATAAATCCTTGTGGGAAGATAAGAATAGAAATAAAAGTTTACCAGAAGAGTTGGGCTTCTTTCCCTTATACCCAACTAACTTTAGATTATGCGGTTTTGACACCATGTAAAATAATCAATCAAAGGACTACTTTCAACCAATGCCATGTGTACCATTAGAAGATACATATCTGCTAAATTCAACTTGCTGATGCTCAATATCATCTTCCACCTCATCACCTTCATAGCATTTTGCTCTGCATGCAAGGTTGTGATTTTTATATTCTAAAGCCCCTCTCCCTGTATCTGTCTCTCTCTCACACACACATGCACATGCACACACACTAAAAATAAACAAAGGAGAATGGAGATTAGAGGTTGGGGGATAATACATACCTTAAATGACTTTATAGAGAAATGATCAAATTCTAACTGCAGTTGAAAATGAAATAAATAATATTATAGAATCTTCAAAATTTAAGATTGAAAAGTCCAAATCCTACATTTAATATATAAAGAACTGGGACAAAGGGACTATATATAACTTCCCAATAAAACATACAGAGTTAGGGGAAAAGGTTGGATGAAAACCCAGATTTCTTAGCCCTGTGGGATAATCCTTTCATTTCACTAATTCTCGATCTTGGTATCTTTGTTATTACAGATCATTTTATAAAAAGAACAAAGCACAACAAAGAAACTCCTCCTTGATGGACCAGATATCTTAATTAAGTATACATTGATAGGTTTATTGTTGTTATGTTTTTGGACCATACCAGAAAAGTTTATTTCAGAATATTTTAGGACTGAATTTTAAGAATACTGTAACCATTCACCAGTCTTCCTAGAGTCTGCACCTACACTGTTCAAGGTTGATTTATGGTCTTAAAGTTCACTGAGACAGAAGAAAAGTGAAAAACATGTGTGTTTCAGGGTCTGGGTATTTTCTTCAGTGTTATGGCTTTCAGTGTTATTTTTTACTTAAGGAATAAAAATACCTCTTTGATTTTGTAGAGTCTACGTTATAATTCAGTGATCGCTAGGACAATTGTTCTCCTTATTTATTCAGAATATGTAATTCTATATTATAGAACTTTCCTGATAAGTCTTTCCATTACCCAATTAGATTGCCACAGTTTTAGAAAAAGCCCTAGTAGGCTCTAAGGTATCTAGTCATTTTGAACAAGCCATGTTTCATTTGTGAATCACAGTGAATGATTCTTATGAATTTTATGTTGTTATTTCAAGTCAAAAGACTAATCTCAAAAAACATAAGTATAAATGGTTCAAATCTAGACTCATCCTCATCACTGGTACAAACAAATTTTAATATAGTTCTTTGGGAAAAAGAAAAACACTTGTTGTTAACATGATGAAAATGCTTTTAAATGTGATATGCAAAATCTAGGAAGACTTTCAATTTCTTGAAGCCAAGAGCTGTTTCCATATTTATCATTGAATCCAGTGCACTTAAAGCTTGATGACACTTACAGAGCATTTACTATATGCTATATAAGCTTTAGGTATATTCTACTACATTCAAAAAACAATTCTTTGAAAATGATAAAATTATTATCCTTATTTTATACAAGAGGAACTTGAGGTTTACCAAGATAAACTAACTCACTAGGGCCACAATGAACTTGGATTTCCAGATAAAGAATTTGGACTCCAGCAACCTACACTATAAATCCATTTTGCAGTGTTCTCAAAGATGTTTGTTAAGGTGAAAACAAAAAGGGCCTGGATCACCTAGAAGACTTTCTGACCACATCTTTTTTATTTAATGTCTTTTTTATTTAATAATAAAACTGTAATTTATAGCTGATTTTAGCATGGGGAGTGAAAAGCAATAACTTTATGGCTAAAGACTCTCCTGCTCATGTCAGTTCATCACCTACAGGTCATTATTACAGCTCATCCTTCAAATAACTACAAGTAGGGAATTATATCACATCTGACAGGACTCTTTTGTAGAACCACAGATATCACCATTATCATGGCTTTTCTGATACATTCCATTAGTCTTGTTGCTGAGCCATCACTCACATTTCTTCCCAGACTTGATCTTGTCTTTTGCAAGAACATACACACACACACACACACACACACACACACACACACACTCACTCATAGAGCGTTTTCTAGACATTTATGTATGTCTGGGAGAAAACTTACAAGAAGGGATTATCTTGACTGAATATGCTCATTAATTATTCTCATCAGAGATGAAATAAATTAGGGGATACAACTTTAAGTGGTAACAGGAAGGTTTAGTTTATACGGAGGTGGGGAAATGGAGTACATTCTCTATAAAAACTTTGAAATGAATTAATAAACCAAGATTAATGAAGAAGTTTTTTGAGATTAGAATTTATCAGTGGTTCTTCGAATTTTCATCCTATGCTATTCATTCTTCACCATCATCAACTTGAAGATGTCCATGAATTTGAACCACAAAATTTGTTCAAAGTAAGTTTTGGATCTCCAGAATCTCTGACCTACAATATTTGAAGAAGCAGAATAAAGAATTCCAATATAGTGTAATTTAAAAATATCTGACAGCATTAAATTCTGCAACATAAATGGGAAGATGACTTGGTCAGCCTAGAATTTCCAAAAGGCCCAATAAGGTGAAACGGACACCACCCCAAGTAAAATCTTACATAATCACACAAACACATTAGTGAAAAGTTAAAACAGATTTCTGCCTGAGAATTCAAGAAATGTACTACCTTGCCCCAAATTGGTAAGAATCCGATTACCACAAGGATGGATAGTTACCCATGGCGAAGAATGGGATTCCCAGCAGGGTGGAGTTGTACTTTCCATCAGTGATGAAGAAGATCCCTGCTGCTGTGACGATGGAGATGCACACTGTGAGCACCCCCAGGAGGCCCAGGAAGGGCTTGCTTCGTAAACAGTCCTTCATGGAGCTGGAGAGGGTGGCTGTGGTCAGGATCAGCACAAGGCTCACCAGGACCTTGCTCCTGGCCAGAATGCTGGTCTTATGAAAGTCTCTCCAGAGGCTAAAGGATGCTAAAGAGTAGAGTTGGAGGTCCTGGTGCTCCTCCTGGAGCTTCCTCATGAGCTTACAGAACTCATTCTCCCACTTCTCCCCTATGAGGTCTTGGGTGGCAGAGCCATAGGTCTGGAGGTAGTAGGTGATTTGAATGGCTCTGGCTGACTTGACCCGCTGGTCCTTGCTGTTTGGCACTTCCACTACCCCTCCCAGTTGGTGTCCAATAAAACTGTTCCTCCCATCCTTGAAAACAGAAAAAGGGGAGACTAAAGTTACCAGAGGGATACACATTTCAAACAACAGATTCTTACTCTAAATGAAGGAACACAACAAAGGCAGAGGTAGGATCTTGCAATTGTGGAACTGATGTGGGTGGAGGGGGATGTGAGGATTTTATATTCAACCTTTTGGAGTGTCATGGGATACCATGCAAGATGATCAGGAATAGAAAGATTCAAAGAGTATTATGAAGCTATACAAGACTCACCACATGCATAGGAAAATGTACATAAATATTATTTTGATCTATCCCATCCATAACCCATTCCCACCATTTCCTCTGTAACAGTCATTATAACTCCTATATGCAGGAGCAAGTTTGATGATTCAGTTTCAGCCAAAAGTGAAGCATGGCATGAGTTAACAACATTTCAAAAAATTGAAATAATAATTCATTTAATAAATATACACTAAACTTCTCAGGGTTAACACACACACCTACACCAACACATGCAAACACACACAAACATCACAAACATCCATACTCTGGGGGTACAACTATATATTGCAGAACAAATAGAAGATACTATTTTTTTTACAATTAATATAATAGTGTTGAAAGGTTTTCTAGATATGATGTGAGCACCTGTTCACTCATTACAAAATTCCCTTCAAACACCTGCCTCAGTCATAGGTTGACCTTTCCCCCTCAGAACACAGTGAACAAATCCCCCAAATGAAACTGATGAGATTTCAGATGGGGTGGTCAAAAGACATTTTGATTTCAGAATTTTGCATGACGTAGAGCAGACAAGGTCATATGAGTAGGATATTTATAAGAAAAGCCATCACTTCTCTTTAAGGTACACATGAGGTGGACACTGAGTTGCTTAATTCAGAGCAGAATTCTCAACCAGTGGTGCCTTAAGACTCAGAAAGAAATCCCTGACAGACATCACCAAATTTTCAACAATTTGTGTATTTTCTTTTTGCCACAACTGTCATTTACTTCCACGGCAGTGCTTGTCAGATGTGATACTGAACCCAAGAGCAGGTTGCAAGACAGGGCATAGCATTGAAAATGTGCTGCAGGTACTGTGCAAAATGCAGGCACAAAGGTAAATTTATGCCATGAGGAGAATTTCCATTTGCTACATCAAGCAAGACTTTTATCTCATGAGGATAGAAAAGTGTAGAGTCAGAGCAGGAAACAGTCCTTTCTGGAAGCGTAGTGTGGAAGGGCAACAAAACCAACAGTCTGATAACTGTGGTGATTTTCACAGAACTGTGAGGCACTGTATACTCAAGGAGACACGTATAACAGTTCTCGTGAACTCGTTCAGTCCAGACACTTATATCTGAGGTACTTGTTCCCATGTGTATTTTTAACAAACGCCAAAGTAACTATAATACTTGAGAGTGTGTTGCAAACACAAAAAGTTTGAGAAATTTATAGAAATTTATAGAAAGTACAAGTGCTGTTAGTAGGATCATTAAGAATTGTGAGGAAGAAATTTCATAGTCACTTCACATACCCATTTTCCCCCTACATGTTCAATAAAAGCAATTTTTCTATTTAATACAACCTGACCAACTCCAAATGAACAGTATATTTCTAAATAAAAATATAATTTGAGTTTTTTTCCTTTTGCTTGGTAAATCTCCCACTTCCAAGGCATCTTTGCAAATTTTCCATCTTCTTTTCCGTACACACACACACACACACACACACACACACACACACACACACACAACTGAAATTCCAGCTGGAGGTTCCCAATGCTCTCTTTTGAAACCTGTGGGCTTCTCTGATGATCTGCAAGTGAAAAGGTAGGAAAGCTTCAAAGAAAGAGTGGGAATCTTGTCCCAGCACTGACAGACGAATATGGTTTCCACTCTTTAAATAATCTCTACTCTTGTTCTTCAAGTAGGCTTGTTTATTTTTGTTTTAAGATTGGTATAATTTTTAGCTCCACCTTTGTTTCTACTTCTTTGAAATCCCGTCTGTGATGTTGACTTGTGCTTTTGATTATTTGAAAGAGAAAGTATTTTAAAAGCTATATTTATTCACTTAAGAATGTGCAGTTCCATCTGTCTTTACTCATTTCTGTCATCAAAAAGATTTCTCAGGGATCTTTAGCAGCAGAACAAAGATTTATGTGTCCCTCAGGCCTCATTTGGAGATTATAATGGATCAAAGAGGGCACTGATAATGTACCTGGACAAAAGTCAAAACTCTACAGAAGGCAATATATAGATTTTTAAATAACTGATCTTTACTGAGTTTGGTTAACTGCTCACCCTCCTTTTGAAGTTGTCTAATTTCCATCTCTTACAAAAATTATTTCATAAGAGATATGCTTTCATCTCATTATATTTAAATGGATGTAACAAATAGAATGAAATTCTCTCTCTTAATCTTCTCTACTCCATGCACCAGAACAAAATAAACAAGGTCTTTAGCCGTCCTTGAACAGGAAGCCACTTTAGGTCCTAGGCCCCATTAACTGCTCTTTATGATTAAAACTTATTTCATGCGTAGATACATTGTTTTCCCAATAATTTACTCTCCACAAAACCAACTGCCTACCATTTATGTTGATTCAACTTCCTCCTGTTCCAATAAAACCTTCTACACAAATTCCAAAGTTCCTTTAAAGTGCAGAAATCCCATTCATGTCGCCATGAAGATAAACCTTAAAAATATGACAAGATGGTAACACATCACTTCCAATGCTCCCCTGTTTCAGTGTTTCACTGAATTGAACAGGCATCATTAACAGGGGTGAATTGAAGTTCCTAAGTCATTTCCTTGTGCCCACTTCTGCTCTTCTTCAGTCTATTTGTCCACCTTAAAGCCAGAGCTCACCTGAACAACTCTAAATGAGATTACACCATTTATACCCTTAAAACCTACTGGCTTCCACTTGCATTAGGAATAAAAGAAGAATTCCTTACCAGGTTTGCAAGGCCCTGCATGTCCCACTGCTGGCTGAGCTTCAGACCTTGCCTCCCACCACTCTTTTCCCCATGAACTCTGTTCCAGCTTTCCCACCTTTCTTCCTACTGCTTGAACACACCAAGTTAATTTCCACCACATGGACTTTGCAACTGCCATGCCCTCTGCCTGGAATGCTTTCCTCCATTCTTCTACAGCCAGGGCTACTTCCTCCTGGAGGTCTTATCTTCAAGGATACCATTTGAACCACATGATCTAGACACTTCCTTCCCAGACATCACTTTATCACATACTCCTATGTTGTCTTCTTCCTACAAAAGATTTCTATCTGATGCAATCTTATTTAATCAATTAATTAATTGCTCTTCCACTAGAAAGTGTGCTTGTTGAGAGCTGGCACCTTTCCTATCCTGCTCACTGATAATTTCCCTGTGCCTAGAACACAGCCAGCTATATAATGAACATTCCATAACATTTAACTCAGTTCACCCTGAGGTGTATATAACTAATCTTACATTATTTTTTCAGAGACCATTTTGCTAAGAACAGGAAAAGTAAGAGACAGCTCAAAGTGTCTGAGGACAATAGGGCCTCAGATGAAGAGAGGTATATATAGAAATTAAAGGCTGGTACAGAAACACACACACACACACACACACACACACACACACACACACACACTTTACCTTTTTTTTCAATCCCCTTACTCTAGGGTAATATTTCCCCAAAATATGTTTCCTCTTCCATTTTCACTATATACCAAACATGTGGAGTAAGCTAGTCACCTGACAGGGGGACCCAGTGAGTACCTGGAAAAAGAGTTTGTAGGCATTGTAGCCTGGGGGCAAAGGATAGCCCAAGCGTTCAAGGAACTGAAGGAAATGAGAGGAAGTCTGAGGCTAGAGAGGAAAGCAGGGCCTTTTCAGTAAGAGCCAGCAAAGCCTTATTAAGGAGCTGGAGTTAATTGTTCTGCAGTAAGAAAACACTGTGAGTTTTAAGCAGGGAGTGAATGGCATGCTTTCCTTTTTGGAGTGTTCTTTCATTATTGCACCGTGGCAGATGATTTAGGGAGTCAGGGTGACTTGAAAGAAAAGAGCTCCATTAGGAAGTCCCTGCAGCATTTCAGGTTCTTGATGCAGCATGAAAAAATGTCAGCTGAGGCTGTCTGTGGTAGGTGAATTGTTCCAAGGTGAATCAATGCGTTTACAGGTCACGAGGCTACCTCATGGCCAGGAAGCATCGCATCATACTCTCTCCAGGAGCAGTAAAGCCAGAAAAAAAAATAATAATCTTGGGTTCTTTAGGTCTTATTTCATTTACGGTTACTACTTTGTAGCTCTTAAAAATTACCACCCAATCTAAAGCTCTACAGTGGAAAAGGAAATTCAAACTCTGAGACAAGATCAAAGAATAAATTCTTCGAGCTAGGAGAGGAAAGAGACATTAATGTCATAAACAATTGTGCAGAGAAAAAATATTCAATGATGCTTTGAAATTATAGGGGAGTGTCATATCTGCTCAGTATATGTGCTAGGTTGCTATTAAGATACTTTCTGTGATTGCAAGATAATTTAGCTGCAGAGCTTCTGTCCAAGATAATTGTATTTCAGATTTCATTGATTTTCAATGAGGTAGACACTGCAAGGATATTGGAAACTTTTAGACTGTCAGTCTTTTATTGCTGAAAAGAAAATCTTCCTATGTATAGTAGACAGTGACATTTCTGAAGGAATGGTAAAGTTTGTTGTTGTTGTTTTGTTTGCTTGTTTGTTTAAATAAGACTTCCCCTTCTATTTATTTCCTAACTTATATCCCTTTGTTTTATTCTCAATATCAAATATTGTAGGATAAACTATGATTAAATGAAATCATCGGCTATCTTGAATTTCCTCACCAGAGCTTCATGTTTAGTAGAAACAAGCAAATAACAAGAAAACCGTTCCTATGTGGTATTTAGTTAAAGAAAAAAGAATCAAAACTTATTTTAAAAATGAAGACTTTAGGACGCCTGGGTGACTCAGTCGGTTGTGTTTGCCTTCGGCTCAGGTCATGATCTCAGGATCCTGGGATGGAGTCCCACATCAGGCTCCTTGCTCGGTGGGGAATCTGCTTCTCCCTTTCCCACTCTGTCTGTGCTTTCCTCTCTCTCTCTCTCTCTCAAATAAATAAATAAAAATTAAAAAAATGAAGACTTTAAAGCATTAAAATGCCCTAATAAAGAATAAATTGAATTTCTTATGTCACATTACTCAACTAGGAGAGTGCAGTGGTGTATTTTCATTTTTTTCCTTTCAAATAGGAAAGTTAAAAAAATAAGCTTCATGTTGTTGAAATGAAAAGCAAACTTTAGCCAATCAGAATATAAAATAAGTTTAATAATGCACTCTAGCATATCACTTTTAAACACATGTGGCAGACTCGGTTCTAAGATTTAAGAACTTTTTTGCATCATCCTAGGTAACTCTTCTAGTCATTCTACTAAAAATGCTATGCTGGAGTAGTCTCAAGTCACCAATGAGGACACAGGCACCCCAGGAGAGGAAGTAATGTCAGGTTATGTAACTGTATATAGCTGTATAACTACTAAGTGGCATAGCCAATTGCTTATTCCTCTTTCTGACTCCAACAGGCACAACTGCAACATGTGTTTGAATAATTTATGAATATATTTGAATGA
The DNA here is from genome assembly GCF_003265705.2 of Callorhinus ursinus. Lineage (NCBI taxonomy): Eukaryota > Metazoa > Chordata > Mammalia > Carnivora > Otariidae > Callorhinus > Callorhinus ursinus. The sequence goes on from NW_027397084.1 coordinate 6,434,650, forward strand.
AAGGAAGTATAAGGCAGCAGTTATGTACACGGACTCAAGAGTCTGACTGTCTCACTAAGAGTCCCAGGGTCAACATGGGCAAGGTGTGGAGCTGTCCAGATGTCAGTCTTATTAATGGTTAAAATAAGAATCATAAGGCATTGTGAGGATCAAGTGTGCTAATGCATATGAAGCATTTAGACTAGTGCTCACAAAGTGTTGGATATTATTCTTATTAATATGTCATACATTAAATATTTGAATGATACTGTTTATTCACTTAGACATCTAATATTCATCTACATTTCCCAGCAAATATCTATAATGAGAGAACACAGGGAACAGGAGGATCCAGGCATCTGGCTCCCAGTTCCAGTTGTGCTGCTATTACAGCAAGGTGACAGGGCATGCTGCTTGACTTCTCTGCATACCAACTCCAGCTCTAAAATAAAAGGCTTGGCATATATTATTTCTAAAGGTTTCATTAGCTCTGTATTTAATGATTCATCCATGGCAAAGTCATTAGACACTTCAAAGTAGGCTAGAGAAATCTACCTTAAGGGAAAAAAGCAATAAGAAGAAAGAAGAAACACAAAATGACCCACGTTCATTTCCATAGAAACAAGAAGCTTTGTATCTTCTTTAAAATCTGGACCCAGTAGCTTTTCTCTCTCTCTTTGAATTATTTCCAGAGAGAATTCTTCTCAAATGGAAAAATATCAAGAATTTGTCCAATTTTACCTAGATGTAAATTATCTCTTAGTCGCCAGATGAATTAATTTCTTACACAGTAAAATTCATTTTCTCTTCAGATCTCTATTTTATGAGTATCCTGCCCTCTGTATTGGTTTACTTATCACATAATTGGATAAATACATTTAATTTCTCCTTTACCGGTGCCAAATCTTTATACAAATTTATTTTAAAAGTGTGGAAATAAAGTTAACACCCACATTACATGTGAGGCTTATAACAATGAACTTTCTGTTTTTCTGTAATTCATCTTAGTGACCCTATCCCAAAAATTTCAATTGCAAGCAATATTACTATTTTAAGTGAGTCTTTCACAAAGGGATCCATAGAACCACTCACAGGCAAGTGTTCCATATCAAAGGGCATTTAGCTTTGATGTTATTTTCCATAAAGGAAGCTGGCCATCTTTCATATGGGAACATTTGTGTAATGTACAAAGGCCCTAAGTGCAGTACCCCCTTCAGGAGAGGGATCAAAAGACCTGCCATAACAGCTTTTCCTTTGGGCAAGAAACTCTCTCCAAAAAACACTCTAGCTTAACAGCCACATGCTACACCAAGAGTATGGCACCTGAGCCATTAGCACCTCTGAGTGGAAAAGTAGATCAGACTAACAAGCTACTGAGGCAAACTTACAGTAGAGTTCAATCTTTTGATTGAGAAATCAAAATGGGAAAGAGGAAGGATCAAAAGCACAGGTATTGCAGGTAACTACATGGGGCCGTCGTGTGTAAAGTCTTGGCATGCTCGGGGACATGACATACAGATGGAAACAGTCAAGAAGGACAGAGTCATTCATTCATTGAAGATACATTCAGTGAACACATTCTTTGTGTTAGCCAGCTATTGAGGTTAGAATGGTGCACAGCTATAATTCCTATATTCAGAAAGCCTATGGCTTTGGGGTAGAGTGGGAGATAGGGGGAAATAAGTAAGCAGAAAGGCACTTAAAAGTATATATGTAAGTAGTAAGGTAGCAGTGAGAAGTAATCACCTAGCCTAGCAGGAACTAAGAGGACTTTCCTAAAAGGGGGGCATCGTAGCTGAGACCTGAAGCATGAGTAATAATTATCCAGGTGAAGATGGGGTATTGGTGGATGGACTTGGGGAAGAATGATCTTCTAGGCAGAGAGAACAGCATGTGCAAAGGCCTAGAAAGGAGAATATGCATGTTGTGTTCCTGGGACTTTGAAAATGACTGGAATATACAGTGGGGAGGGGTGATGCAGACATGAGTAGCGAATATGAATATGGAGATTTGCTTATTCAAAAGCTCTGACTGCAATGTGAAAAATGAACTTTAGGTGTGCCTTGGGATGGAGATAGACACTAGAGAGGGGGCACTGGATGGTTTTCTTGCCTTCCTCATAACTTTATTTAAGCCAAGACCTACTTGATTGTATGAGCATCGTTTTTTTTTTTTTAGATTTTATGAAATGCACACTATTCTGGAAAATAAATTTCCCTCACACCTAGGTCTTTTTCTAAAGAACATCTCTTCTGGAGTTCTAGAGATTCTTGGAGAAAAGCTTCCTTCCTAGAGGTGCAGGAGTTGCTAAAAGTGATTTAGTTACTCTAATGATTCCCATAAATCTAATAAATCCAAACAATATATGTGTTGAGTATCTGGGAAGGCAAATTGCTAGTGTGTGTGTAGAAAACAAGATAAGGACAAATAAACAAAAGAAAAATATCTCTTCCTTGGAAGAGCTTGTACTTTTGTTATAGAAACAAAGCCTGTAAATTGGTGAGAAAATAAAGCTGCAGAGAGTATTACAGCTCTGAAGACATTGCTCAAGAATGCAGATAACTGCTGAGAGCTGCAAAATTATATAAATATAGCATGATCTCAACCACGTAAAAATAAATATGCATGTATAAATATTCAAAGGAAATCATCAAAATTTAACATTGGCTCTTATTTGGTATAAAATTATAGGTCACATCTCCTTTCTTGGTTAGTTGGGCTATTATATATATATATTTTTTTAAATTACTATTGACTCATCAACAAAAATAATAAAAATAAATATGTTAAGGGAATGGCATGAAGAGTAGTTAGGAATGGGGAGGATAAATTAGGTTTGACTGCTGATCAAATTTCACTTAGACAAGTAGTGGAAGAGGAGGAAGGGCCGAGAATCAAGACTCCCTTGTTTCTGGGCTCAAGTCCTAAGCAATCTGCCTAGTGCTTCTAAGTCAACTTAAGTTATGATGGTTCGTTCTTCTCCATGAAGGACTGTGGTCTCGCCCATTAATATATAATGAACAACAGTATTCTACTTAAAGTTACAGGTAAATAACAGCAGATTTCTGCCTGTGAGGGTAAGGTAAAGTGTTAACACTCAACTCTCAAGTTGATCTGACTTTGCATTGGCTAACTGGCATTGTCTTTTCAAAGAAAAGATCATGAGGACCTTGGTGGCTTAATATCACTTGTCTTCCATTGAACTTGAGTTCCAAACTGATCCTTATGAGGTTCTTTTTAATTTTTGTCTTTGTATTGGTCCTTCCCATGCATTTTTTTTACCTCAAAACAGAAGCCAAATTAATTATTTGTAATACATAAAACATCACTCTAAGCAAAAGCTTTCTTTCTTTCTTGAATTATCCAGATAATTGTAATCACAGAGGTCTAGATTATGAGGTTGGTTACAACTTCCAGGAAATATGCCATTAATTTCTGCAGTGTGGAGATAGCATTGCCATTTATGAACTCCATTTTTCTAATTTCTTCTAATTTCTATTTTTTTTCCAAGATTGTATAAAATTTTCATTCAGTGGGATGCCTGGGTGGCTCAGTTGCTTAAGTGTCTGCCTTTGGCTCAGGTCATGATCTTGGGGTCCCGGGATCAAGTCCCACATCGGGCTCCTTGCTCGGTGGGGAGTCTGCTTCTCCCTCTGCCTGCCACTCCTCCTGCTTGTGTGCTCTCTCTCTCTCTCTGACAAATAAATATATAAAAATCTTTAAAATTAAAAAAAATCATTCAAAGGGGCTTCTACTGATAAATACATGTAGTCTTTTATTGTCGTTATCTATTTTATTGCTCCATTTAGCCTTCCAAGTTCAGTGAAGATAGAAAATGAAGGTGATATATTTCTCAAGCTAAAGGAAACAAATTTGGGGCACATATTTAAAGGAAAGGTAGAGGAATTGACGCATTGGGAAAGAAAGTGAAACTTGCAGTTGTGGACTTACCACAGCTGTGTCTTAATCCTTTGATAAAACAACAGTGACACTTTTGCATGTCTACTGAAGTGACAGATGTTAATATCTCATCATTTTGTATGAATCTCGTCCCTACCTCTTCCTTGCTCCATCTCCTTTCTCCTCTACTTCTCCTGCCTCTTTCCCCTGCCCTTTCCCCCCTCTCTCTCCTTCCCTCTGACCTTTTCTTTCAGTTTTTCTTTTCTTCTCCCTCCCATCACTGTCCTTCCTTTATTTGAAAGACAACTACCTCAAAGCCACAGTGAGGGATAATTGTTGAACTATGTCAGTAAAATGCTAGATAAAGAATACAATGCTTGCTTAAGTCCATTTTATCTTCACTAAATTACCTTTCCTGTTTAATCCCCAAAAGGACAGACATGCTTTGAAAGTGTCATGTGTGATACACATTCTAATGAGATCCATGAAATTGTTCTTTACTACTACCAAGATATCCAGCCTCAAAGATATTAAAATAATTGGAAGCCTTTTGATAAAGCTCAGAAACTACTCTCCTATCTCGCAGGTCCATGTGGGTTAAATATTACTTCTCTCGGCATAGGAGACGAGAGTGTAATGGCTCACTTTTGCCAGTGTGTTAACATTTTCTGGGTTGATGTGACATATTTTTTCTCAAGTGCATGGGCTAATCTTTGTATTAAACTCTATATTCTTGGATATCTAGCAAAGGAGCATCTGGACACCTTTGGGAGGTAAATTTTTAAAGGCTAATAACATTTTTAAGATACTAGAGTAAAAAATTAATTAAAAAACAAAGTGTGTGTTTTTTGCTATGTCACTGCAAAAGATTATCCAAAAATCTTTAAAGATTTAGAAAATAATTTTCTGCTTGTATTTCTTGAGAGGAAAAGAATTGCTTTTCTGGTTGTCTTTGCTTAAGGCTAATATTAAATAAAAATATCTACATACAAATACTTGCCTGATGTAGGAAAGAAGTAACCCACTCAAGTTAGCAAGGAAATAAGTCAGAAGCATATTAAGTTATGCATAATGACTGTAGACTCTGGTTTTAGTAAGAAAGGTAAAATTTCATGTTATTTTATTGCCTAACTCAGAAAAATTCAGGGAACACTCAAATAAGTGTTTTTATTTTATACTCATGTGAGGGTTTTCAATTGGTAATATTCACTATTTGATCCCATATCCCAATTTTTGGTTTGGAACATATGGTAACCTTAATAAGTTAGGTGGTAGTAAGTTACAGTGTGTAAAAGGATATGTGATGGATTCTCCCAAACTGTTTTGGCATTTGATTTACTTTTTATGCAATAGGGATTTTAATGCAATAGGGGAAAACACTAAGGCAGACAGTCTCGTTATAATGAAAGTAATCATCACTGTAAATTTACTATTCAAAATCAGGCCAATTTTAAGCGGGCCGACCCACATTCTAGCCTTTGGGAGTTTAATTGCCTCCACTCGATAAACATGATTGCTGCTTCTTCCAGGCACACATAAATATCCCTCAGCTGTGGCAGTTCTAATATCACCTAGCTCTGTTTCATGAAATCTGGAGACAATGCTTCTAATCAAAATTGCACTCCTGTTTTAGGTTGGTTTCAACGTACTTCTGAATTTTCTAAAATAGTGCCAAGTTTCAGCAGCCCAATTTCTCATAATTTGACAATCAATGTATTTTTCTTCCACAAATCACTACTTTCTTTCTAAAGCACAAAACTTTAGCATAGAGAATTCTCTTGAACCTGTTCCGACAAAGTGTTAAGAAATGAACTGAAGATCTCTTGCCCATTCTTCAGACCTACGAGGCATTCTAGAGGTATCACAGGCCACATGGCTGGCAAGAGCAGTTTGCCTTTAAGGTTTGGAGAACTCGGGACTGAAACGGTCCTTCTGTAACTAAAAGCACCTGGTGAAGGAGCCTCTCCTAGCTTCCCTATTTTATCACCTGTCTTTAAATTTCATATATAAAAGGGCACCATGCAAAAGCTAGATGAGGTGATTCTACACCCACATGGTTTCATTTTGTGTTTGCTGACCCATTATCTTATCACCCTACTGGATTGTTCAGAGAAATGTAATTTCATCAAAATAATTAACAGCAAACTTTGATTTTAATATGTTTGCTTCAGTATAATATTTCATGCTTGCTATAACTACATGTTCTCTCTCCAGTATTCTGTAGCATCTCACAGGCGTCACTGATGTTGATTCAAGAATGCCAAGAACACTGTGTCTATCACAGTGTTAATAGAAATCCAACGTATTTCATCTCCCTCATTGATAGCAGATACTTTCATTCAAATGACTTGATTATATTAAAGTGAAAAGAGGGAAAAAAGATACAGAATGAGAAATGTAAATACAAAATGGACACACAAAGACATGGCTTCCAACTTAACACACCCAACAGAGAACCAGTTTTTAAGAGCACCTGCTACAAATGAAACTATTTTACAGGCACAAAAATATGAAAGGCTGGTTCATTCATTGTCCTAAAGAACATTCACTGTCACTCTACTGCAACACAGATTCCTTCACTATAATTTTGCAAGTAGTCAGAGAATTCTAGGCGACATGTCACACCTTCCTTAGGAATAAGGTGAGAGGCTCTCTTTTTACACAGCTTATGTAAAGAAAACAGTCTAACATCTCTCATTTACATGGAGGTACTTTGTGGAAGCACAGTTAGCTTGGTAAGTGGGTGTCTGCTTTGACTGAGAGATCAGGGCTATTTGAAGCCACTGCAATCAGTTACATAAGCAGGTATTTAGGGGAGACTTTTCAAATGCATATTGCTATGTCAAGGCACTGTTAAAAAAAACAATAATAACACACACAGCAAAAACAACACTCCCTCAGAATTGGGGCTGGCTGCTGTCTAGACCACACTGGAGCTATTTACAAGGAAATATTGAGCAAGTTTCTAAAGGAATGGAATGGCACTCAGCCTGAGCTACCCAGTTTGAAATAATATCGGATTCCTCCTGGTATGGAAGTGCAATGAGGCCCACTGCTCCCTCCAACAGCAGTTTTGTTTTGTTTTCTTTTCCCTCCAACAGCAGTTTAATAAGCAATGATGTTTGCTATTTCTCATCCAGAACAGAAAAGAAGATAAAGCCAAGGGAGACATCAGAAGGGTCTTGTGTACCATCTGAAGGAATCTGGAACGGTTGTCATCTTTAAAACAAGAAGGGACCTGATGAGATAGATATTAGAAGTTCCCTCTGATAACAATATGAAGAATTGTCTGAAATGCATGCATGCATATGTGTGCACGTGTTGGGATTTTACAACAGTATTGATTGACATTGATTGATGAGAAGTTTCCAATATACTTTCAGGTGAGAGATAAAGAATCCCTAAAATGAGCAAGTGGCAACAGAGAGAAGTGAAAGAGTTAATAAAGGGATGTTTAAGAAGTACAATGGATAGGACTGGGTGACTGCCTGCATATGAGAAATGAAGGAAAGAAGGGAGCAGTAAATGAGGACTCCACAATGTGGCTCAGGAGCCTGGCGTACCATAGTGGCACTCGCCAACCCAAAGACTCCTTGTGTGGGGTTGGGAGAGCTGGAATTGAGTGCGATATTTTGAGTTTTAGGTACCTGAAAAACATCAAGTTGGAGATACTTACAAAGGAATACATTGCTTAAGACAGAGGCTAGAGATGAATACTTCAAAGATATACACATTAAGAGCTTGATCTAAGGCCACATTTGTCCAGAGAGGGAATAATGTGGGAAGACAAGAAGCTGGGGGAAGAATCCATAAGAATGAAGAAAATAGTGTCAGGAAAACTCATTAAAAGGCAAACAATGCAGAAAAATAGCCAGCTTTTTTTGCAGAGACTACATATGTTGATGAAACATTTCACCAACTCTGATGGGAAAAATATATTAAAGAAAGGAGGAATTATAATGGACAGCAACCCATTTGCTGACATTTGTTTAATTATCTCAGAATAAATTTTTGTAGGACATGGGCTTACAGTACACTCAAATGTTCCAATTCATTGAAATGAAAGTGGTTCAGATCCAAAGAATAGTCTTCAGTTGGAATATTTTTTCAGGAATTTAATAGGAAATTCCCGCCAGTCAAGTGAAGTTGTATCCTGTTCAACCTTTTGAGATGAAGGATTTGCCTTTTAATGAGAAATTTGCATTTCATTATAAGGATGTACCCTCTGTCCTTGACTTGGTTATTCTCTACAGAAGCAGGGACTTCTTTGGACCATGGGCGTGGCATATAGTAATGACAGGTTCCAGAAAATTTATTCCAGACATTTAAAAGAAAAAAAGGCATAGTAAAAAGAAGTGAGTATTAAAACACACACATACACACACACACACTCACACTCTCCTTTGTTCCTTTGCTGGGTGCAATATAAAGAGAATACTTAGAGGTGACCTCACAAATTTCTTGTTTCACAGCCAGACATCTGTGAAGACAGAACTAGTCATGAAGAGTTGTGTTAGATTAGGTCATTGAATATGCTGAGAATTATTTGTAAAAGAGAGCTTGATCATCAAGGCCACCTGAGTCAGCAGTATATTTTAAGCAAGGAAATAGCTGCATGCATTGGTGCGTGTGTGTGTGGGGGGGGCGGGGGAGTTCCAAATTCTAACAATGTGGCATAGCAGCACCTTGGTTAGACACAAGTTAAATTAAATAATAAAGAAATAACGAGATGATCTCCTATCATGAAGGAATAGCACATTGCCTTAAGAATAATTTTAACAACTAAGTACATCTGCTGCTTATAATAAAATAATCACATGGTCAGGTTTTCCAGTTGGATCAATATGATCATTAAAGCCACGATATCTCTGAGGGAACTTCAGAATTGTCTGAGACATGTCAACTTATTTGCAAGAGAGTTTCTTATATTTGGTAAACAAAAAGAACCAACATCAAAAATTTCAAGAACTTTAAACTGGAAGAAAGCTCTTTCCTCTGAAGTCTTATGGCAGTTTCTGGATTGCCAAATAACATTTTTAATCACTATATGGTATTTTCATTATTTTTGTTTCTCCCCTTCTTTATTGAAACTCCTTGAAGGCAGAATAAAGTGTTCAATATTTTTATTTTGTTTTGTTTTGTTTTGTAATTGCCTACGATAGAGTATCTTCTTAAAAATCTTCCATCGAACAAAGAGTGGTATGTATACTTTATCAGCTCAATTTTTTCCTTTTTGAATTGTGTATCTTTTCTGAATAGAAGAAGACAGTCAAGTGAAGTTGTATGAGTACATAAAGAAACCAAATGGCCTAATTTACATATGAAATTCCAGAGTTTGAAATTGGCTTCTAGGCAATAATCATCTCTCAGAGGTTATCTAGCTAAACCTCCCACCAGTATCGTGGGAAATCTGATTTGCTGGAAACTGTGGATCTAGAATGTTATAATTAGGAGAATCTTTTACATTTACAGTAGTCCCCCTTATCCACAGGGGCCACAAACCCAGACCCCCAGTGGATGCCTGAAATCATGGATAGCATTGAACTCTATTCTACATACACTATGTTTTTTCCTATGCTTAAATACCTATGATAAAACTTAATTCATAAATTAGGTACAGTAAAAACAACAACAATAACTACTAATAAAATAGAGCAATTATAACAATATAGTATAATGGAAGTTATGTGAATGTGCTCTGTCCCTCAAAATATCTTACTGTACCGTACTCACCCTTCTTCTTGTGATGAGTGAGATGATAACATGCCCTTGTGATGAGATGAAGTGAGGAGAATGACACAGGCTTTGTGATGTAACATTAGGCTGTTATTGACCTTTTTTTAAAAGATTTATTTATTTATTTTAGAGAGAGAGAGAGCATGCATGAGAATGCAGAATGTGGTGAGTGGGGGGTTGCAGAAAGAGGAGAGAATCCCAGGCAGACTCCCTGCTGAGCATGGAGCCCCATGCAGGGCTTGATCTCATGACCCTGAGATCATGACCTGAGCTGAAATCAAAGAGTCAGATACTCAACCGACTGAACCACCCAGGTGCCTCTGCTTCTGATGATTTGTCAGAAGGAGGATCATCTGCTTTCAGACTGGTTGACTACGGGGACCTGAAACTGCAGGACATTGAAACTGCAGAAAGTGAAACCAGGGATGGGAAGTGGGGGGTGGGGGGGAACCACTGTATGTTTGTGGGCATGGCAGGAAGCTGGGAGTGAGAAGCCCAAGAGCCTCTGGAAAAAATGGGATGCTTTGTACTATTTCCATCCTTTTTGTCAATCTTTGGAGCCCAGTGCTCTCTTCTATCTGTGACTCTAAAGAAAACTAAGTGGGGACTTTATAACTTAGAAGTCCTGTACCAAAGTCTCTCTTCCATCACTGCTCAGCCATATGACAGTCGGCCTCTATCCAACTTGAACAACAAACATCTCCAGAAGCGTTGTCCTGCCTCTACCTCCTGAGCAGGTGATACAGAACTTTACCTTTTTTTTACCTGTGGATTTAGTGTGAAGTTAGTTTGCTCACATTGCAAACAATACCCCAGGCCATGTGCATGGCCTTTCTCAATGCCCAGGCAGCAATGGTAGGGATGAAGAGTTAGTATGCTTTCCAGAAACTCTTCCTCCAGATGTGTGGAGACTTGTAATGCTGGATCATAACAGTAGAGAAGAACAAGACATTAAAGTAGCAGGCAGATGGATGGGATCCAGGTAATTCATATTTTCTCTTTATGTCAGAATGGAAGCTGGACGAGCCCCAGGTGTATTTACATGGTTTCTGCCTTCTCTCAAATATCTGTTCCATTGATTTCCATAGCCTTACTTGTACCTCTTATTTGGGCCTGAAATTCTTACTATGAGGTGCTATTGTTGTGTGTTAGACAACAAAACGAGTGGGGGCAACATTCCCCAGAAAATCACCCTTAGGAATATTAATTCTGGATGGGAATGATGAGTAGGGATGCTATTTCTTTCTTACTAGCAGGTCAGGCCAGAACAGCAATCTGTTACCTTGGAAAGCAGAGAGCAAGAGCCTGAAAGACAGACCCATTAAAAAAGTAGGTTTTGAGGAGTCAAACATGAGGCACCCTTTTAGGAACTGTGGGCCCCTTCAGGGCGGCACTACATTTTGTAGACAATCCTGGGATACTGGATGTTGGAGAAAAAGAGACCGCTTAAGTATACTGTACTCTTCTGACTAAAATTAGTTGTGGGATTTCTTTTGTGTGGCAGATACAATAGTCATTGTCATTTTATTAAGAAACACAAATAAAACAAAACATAAACCCCACAGGTGCACATGACCTAAAATGGCAAGTATTTAGTAGGCCAGTTTTGACCTCAGCGATGGCACCTTTGGATAAAGAGAGATGTGGAAGGACATTCATTACTAGGCAACCACGTATGATTGTGAACACAGAACCTGGGATATGGGTCTCACCAAAAGGGAGTAGAATTAAGGCCTGGACATAAAGATCAGCAGTCGGCTGCACTGCATTCTCTTAAGCTCCTTGACAAAAATGAAGATGACCCAGTGATGTTTTGGCTAACATCTTACAGGACAAAGTTGAGGGTGGGAAAGCATTACATTTTTAAAAGATATTTTTATGGTTTCAGAGAATTATAGTATCGTTCATATTTGAATGGAGGTTTGTAATATTAAAACTACTTGAAAAGTGTAACAGGGAGAGTGTTGGGGTAGGATAAAAGGGGTCTTTGGGTGGACTGTTCTTCACTCCTTTCTTTGTTGTTTCTTTCACTTCTGAAAGTTGGCGCACTGTGCACTTTTCCAGATCTGTCAGCAGACCCATCACTCAAGCCCTCATTACTGTCAGCACCACCTCTTATCAGAATAAACTCCCTTTGCAGTCAATGAAAATTTTACTTCTCACTGATTCATCTTACTCCCTAAACAATGATTAGAAGACAAAATGTCGTGAAGAACTGAGTAATAATAAGACGTAGTTAAAGGTATCTGGGCAGTGAGCTACCTTATCAGAGACAGCGAAGTACCTTCCTTCCCAGAATTGTTACACACTCTCTGCATTCACCCTCCCCTCAAAAAAGGGGAAGACATATTTCCCAGAGTCAAACCACCTCTTGATGCTGGACTGTTCTTGTGCCCTAAAATGTGTATCAAATGCAAAATGTAACTGCTTTTTCTTTACCTTTATTCTTCAAATCATCTTTTTTCTTATTGTTTGTGTGGTGAATAAATAACAATCTCTTCATTCTGCAGAGAAATGTGTTGAAATATCATGATTTTTTCCTCATACATATACCACTGAAACACTTACTTGGAAGAGGGCAACACATGATTCCACATGAACAGCTCAAACTCTACCATTTCTAATAACGAAGTATGAGGATAAGTAGGGTTAACCTGAATTAGGAAAATCAATCCTTCAGAGGATTATATTTCACTGTGGTTTTCCAAGCGTGTTCTCAAAATCAGCAGCATCAACATCACCTGAAAAATTGGGAGAATTGCAAATTCTCTGAATCAAAAACTTAGGGAGTAGGGCCCAGCAATGTGTGTTTTAATAATAAGCCCTTAGACGAGTCTGATGCACACTCAAGCTTGAGAACCACTGCCCTTGAAGAACTTCTTTCTCCTGAGCTTGTGATGTCAGCTTGATGGCGATGAGTCAAACTTCACATCAGAAACATGATAAGAAATTGAATTTTTTTTTTGGTTCCCAAGAAGTTAAGAATGCGTATATTAGTACAGAGATGGCTAAAAGAAGGGGATCAAGAGAGATTAAAATGTAGGGAGAAAGAGGTTGTGCTAACAAGACAGACTGAGGCTCACAGGCACCCAGGAGAAAACATCAAAGTGCAAAGATGAGGAAGTAGGAAAGCACTTAAACATGTCACACTGAAGAAATGTAGAGGGACACACACTCTAGAAGCCAAGGGTCCTTTTATCATAAAGGAAGTGTACACAAATTTGTGTCTTTTTTTCTTTTCTTCTTTTAAAAAAAATCTCATTCTGATCAAGCTTGGGCTTAATCAGACAAGCACTATGAACTTCAGAAAGGAGACTTCAAGAGTTTCAAAGAAAAAGTTGAGAGAAGCTATGACATGTAACTCCATAACAGAAAAAGAAATCTCAAAGGTTGGAAAAGTCTTAAAAATATCATGCAGGCTATGCTAATAGAAATAATTGCATTGAAGAAGGTAAAGGGGAGAATCCTACAGGAAGTGAGTTGGCAAGGAATGTTCTCCAATGAGCTTACCTTTTACAAGGAGATGTCCAAAAATGTAAATAAGGAGACAGTTTAAAAGAACATCATGGATCTATGTGAATAATGTTCAGAAGGCTAAATTTAAAATAAGGCACCAAATGCGAAGGGTAAGAAAAAGTTCTTTTTGTTTGTTGTGAATATTTGACTTGTTTTGTTTTCCTTTTTTGGACCAAGAAGATCAGAGAAGAAACAGGCTCTCTGTGTTGGGCTAGGAATATAACTCTTGGTGGCTGAGCAAGAAGAAAAAAATGGAGAATAAAGCCACTGCTAAGTTTCTGTCTTCTCTTTCCATGAGAATGAAGGGGTGGGAAGAATATAGGGAAAAAAGGAAATGGGGCTGAGGAAGGAATAGATGACAAAACACATTATTGAATGGTGCCTCTAAATTGTCTGCTGACCTGGGTGAATTACCACCTACTGTTCCAAGAGAACGTGAGAAGAAGACCAAGAGCTGCCAACAGGGATGCTGATGCTGCCACAGTGAACACAGAGAGATCATAAGCTTGGCAATGGGCAAATGGAATTTAGGTTGAAAAAAGAAAAGATGATTTTCTCACACACTTCTATAAAGATTGATGTTGATTTGAGGCCTGATATTTGGGTGAGCCATTAAGATAAGAGGTGGGGATAACAAGATGCTGGTTTGAGCTTATTTTATTTTTTACAGTCATAGATAGATCTATCAGAGAATGGCAGCTCCATCACTCAAGCCCTCATTATTGTCGGCACCACCTCTTATCAGAATAAACTCCTTTTGCAGTCAATGAAAATTTTACTTCTCACTGATTCATTTTACTCCCTAAACAATGATTAGAAGACAAAATGTCATGAAGAACTGAGTAATAATAAGATGTAGTTAAAGGCACCTGGACTCCATCAAGGCAGTCTCTGAAAAAGTCCTTATGGGCAGTGTCAGGACTCACTTTTTCTTTCAAAATGTAACTTGCTCAAACTACTTTGGAAGACTTTTTGGCATTATTAAGTAAAGTTGAAGATGTAGACTCCATGACCCTGGGATTCCTCTCCCAGCTACGTAGCCTGGACAAATTTTGCACACAGGCACCAGGAGACATGTATGCAGATGTTAACTGCTATAATGGCCTGAAAGAGCAAATAATCCAAATGCTTATGAATATTAGAATAAATAGTGAAATGAATGCTCAATGCAGCAATGAAAAGGAACTAATCAAAGCTAAATACATCGACATGGATAAATCACACAAATAGATGTTTGAGTGAGATTAGAGAGGAATATATACCATAGAATTCCATTTATATAAGGCTCAAAGCAGAGGAAATAATTGTATTATTTAAGAATGTATTCTTAGGTGGAAAAACTATAAAGGGAAACAAGGGAAAGAGGTTATCACAGAAGTCACACTCTTAGTGGTTATTATTACTCGAGGTAAGGGGACACGGCTGGAAACTGCTGCCACAGGAATGCTGAGCTGCTGGTGGTGATTTATGTTTTAACTCTGGTACTGTTTACATGGTGTTTGCTTGATAATTGTGCTTTAAACTATACATATCGCCCATATATTCTTCCGTATGTATGATATATTATGCAATTAAAATGCTAGAGAAAATGTCTCTATGGTATTACTGCAAAAAAGATGAAGAAAACATTTTGAAGGATGATAGTTAATAATTCCATGAATTTGTATTACTGAGCAAGATGTGAATTTAATCACTATATCAGATGAGGCTTGAGAGAATTTTTCAGAGGCATATTGAAGGGTTCTGTCTTCGACCTTGTTCATTGCTTCAATGAACACTTTTTATCAGGGAGTCAGAAGGAAATATAAGATATGCATATCAGATTTGAAGCTTGCACGAAAATGGGATGGGTGCAGACCAGTCCATTGTTTCTCGGACTTTTGTGTACATACGGAATCACCTGGGAATCTTGTGGAAACCTAGATCCTGATTCAGTCAGTCTGAATGAGGCTCTGCATTTCTAGCATGCTCCAAGTGATGATGATGATGCTGTGGGTTAGTGGATGTCACTCTGAGTAGTGAGAACACAGGCAATCTTTAAGGTCCTCACCAATCCTAAAATTTAATGATGCTATGATTTTGATTCTTAATTTAGGAACATGCATGGGTCAGTCTCATACAACTGAGGGCATGCCACTCACAGGATAATCAGGGATGGCTTATCAATCTAAACAGTCTAATTTTCTCTTTTTCCACATTTTCCTTACCTTTTAATTTGCTTTCTTCCATTTTTATTTATAATAATTCTATTTTCATTTGTTCTGGAGATGCAATAACGGATCCCTGATAGGTACTTATCCTAACTTTGTCCTTATAACACATGGAGTAGCAGAAAGCATGGTCCCCAGGGAATTCCTTCCCTCCTCCCTCCCTCCCTCAGTGGCACCCATACTGGGAGTAAGTCTTTTTTGTCTCATGGGAGTCAGGAACAAAAGGAAAAATATCAAGTGTCCCCTGCTTTCTAGTTCTCATCAAGAGCAAGTTCTAATGATCAGGTATAAATGTGAGGGCCAACAGGATGGTTCTAAATTATGAACCATGACTGTTTTATGAATAACTTTATATCTTGGAAAAGAGTGGGTTTGGAGCAAGGAAGAAAAAAATAAAGCATATTTATTGTCTGTACTATATGCCAGATGAGTTGGTAGGTGCTTTCCTATGCCTTAATTCCCTCCACCCCTCCATGAATTGGATATAATTCTTATTCACATTTTACAGAGAGAAGTCAAGTGGCCTGCCCAAAGCTACACATCTACTAAGAGATAGAATCAAGATTCGAATCTAATCTTCTAACTCAGAGAGAGTACCCCTTTTGCCCCTCTTCCCCCCTTGCTCACCCTGCTCCAAGAAAGAAGCAACATCTCATTTTGTGAAGCATGGATGAGAGGTACCATTATTTTTAAATATCCTGAAAATTGTATCTTTAATATATATAAAAATCCATGGTGATGATCATGGCAGGTATCCATTCTGAATATCATTTTTTTAACAAAAATTCAAATGTCAACTCATTACAAGTAAATGACTAGTTTCGCTGGATAACAGTGAGATGAGCTTTGTTTTAAAAACTAGTTTCTAGGGAACTTAGCAGTGACAAGTTCAGTTTTGTGAGTAAAGGCATATCTCAGAGATATTGTGGGTTTGGTTCCCGATCACTGCAATAAAGAGACTATCACAATACATCAAGTCAAATTAACTTTTGGTTTCCCGGCACAATACAAGTTATGTTAGCACCATACTGTAGTCTATTGAATGTGCAATAGTGTTATATCTAAAGAACAATGGACATACCTTAATTAAAAAATTTATTGCTAAAAAATGCTAACCATCATCTGACCTTTCAAAAAGCCACAATCACTGATCACAGATCACCAGAACAAATACAATAATAATAAGAAAGTTTGAAATCTTGTGAGAATTACCAAAATGTGACACAGAGACATCAAGTGAGCAAATGTTGGAAAAAATGGTGCCAATAAATGGTGCCAAAAAAATGGTGCTCAACAAGGGTTGCTAGAAACCTTCAATTTATAAAAAAACACTGTATTTATAACATGCAATAAAGCAAGGCACAATAAAATGACGTATGCCTGTCAACTGAGAAGAAATGGGTCTCTTCCAGTTGATAATTTAATCAGACTATCAATTTTCAGAATAGAGTATCAGCCCCGCTACTACCTCCTCTGGTTTCCAGAAGTGCTCACCCTCCCATAATTTGTAATATAGGACATCAGCTCGTCAGTTCCCTATCAAAGCATGCAACTTCAAACACTCTGAAATCCAATTCTTACCAAAAGCTTAGCTAAATAAAGTAACACTTGGTGGAGACTGCATAAGGGACACGCCGCCCACTGACTGTCGAATTTGTTAAAATCTCTCCTTGCTACAAGTTAGAACACAACAGGTCTACATGCCTGGACCTCCACGGGTTAGCAGTCTCACAGAACTTCCACCATTAAAATGTTGTCATGTTATGTTCTCATTTTTCATCATAGGTGGCTGATAGCCACAGCTACATACACTTTCCCCACAGTAAACTGTATACTGATGTCCAGTATATCAATCCTTTAAGACTCAGTGATAGAAAAGACTAGTGAAATAATATTTTTCCTGCTGTGAGGGTCAAGATTTTTTTAGTTGTATCTTTGGGGATCCAGAAAACTGATCTGGATTTGAAGTTTAAGCTTTAGCAGTCATTTGCTCGCAACTGCTGGCTTATCTTTGTTTTCTTCTTTTATCCTGTTTCTTCGATCTTTTTGAAAGCCATTTGAAATTATTTATGAATATTTTTGTAACAAGTGAAAATTCTCAGAGGGTCTAGATTGCTGGGGGGCAAAAAAGCAATACGCTGTAAAAATACCTTTGCTGATTGGTATAGTTTACGACATGCACAGAAATATTGAAGGATTGATTAGAATCTTGGTGGGCAAGGTCATAACTGTAGGAACCAAACAAACTGGTCTCTCTTGAAGTTCACACACCAAATGGTGGGGCCAGTTATATGTTGTTAGGTGTAAGCACTTTCTTCTCTTCTTGTGGATTAACTCCAAGAAAAGACAAAAAAACAGATGCCATTCCTGCTACCGCCACCCATGTTGACCAGTTTTAAACTCAAATCCAGGCCCATAAATAGGAGTTTCCCAAATGGGAGTCAGGATGGCTCCACGTATAGTTTCCTATCGGGCAGAGTGCAGAAAGACAACCACCAGGAACCAGGAGCCAGATTGGGGTTTGAGTTTACTCTTTTTAAGCTTTGTGCCCTTGGAGAAATCATTTACTCCCAGGAATCTTAGTTATTTGATATTGAAATGAGGACGGCTAATGCAAATGCAATTCAATACCATAGAAATGTCAGCTCCAACCTAAGTTTGGGCTAGCTGGCCCCTGCTGCCTGTAAAACAAGTCCTTCAAAGGGGTTGAAAGGTGTGATGGAAATAATTAGCTTAGCACTCCAGATTGAGAAATGGAAATTGACTAGCATGAACATGGCTGCCCTTTCCAACTAAATCACTGACCTAATCTTGTTTTCCTGATGCTATTTGCTGGACCGCTCTTTCAGGCAACTTCCCCAGGCCCCTGCATTGCAGTTTCTTCCTTCCTATTTTTCTACCCTGCAGTTCTATTTTGCAGTTTCTAGGTCTTGCCTTCGTCAAAACACCAGGCAGACATCTGACACTGTGGACATTTAATAAATATGACATCAATCAATAAAGTAATTAATCAGAAACAACTGCCAATAAGATCAAGCGCCACAAACAGTTGCCTGTATTTTCTCATTTGTTTAATTTTTATCCGAGGAACAGTGGCCAGAAGGGAAGACTGCCAAATTGTTGTCTACTCTGATTTCTGATGAATGTCAGTAGCGTTTGGTCTAGTTCTTTAGCTAACATATCAGATATACTTGTTGAGTTTCTACTACTGTGTACTGAACTGAGGGACGGTATTAGTGAATAAGGTGAAAATATGAGGGAGCAGATACTACAGTTGGGACAAATTAGAGAAATATGAGTACATTTATAAAAAAGCCTGAAGGTATAAGCAAACCCACATGTTAAAGATATTCACTGCTAGGGAGGCATGCACATATCTTTAATATAGATAAATATGCACAAGCACTTTTTGTCTTGAAAGTTTTTTTTTAAAGATTTTATTTATTTATTTGAGAGAGAGAGAATGAGAGATAGAGAGCACGAGAGGGAAGAGGGTCAGAGGGAGAAGCAGACTCCCTGCCGAGCAGGGAGCCCGATGCGGGACTCGATCCCGGGACTCCAAGATCATGACCTGAGCCGAAGGCAGTCGCTTAACCAACTGAGCCACCCAGGCGCCCGAAAGTTTTTTTTCATTTCAATAAATTTCCATATCAATCCCAAGCCTTCCCAGAGTGGTTTTCTAACAATTATAATTTTCTGATCCAAGCTGTTCTTTTCAGCATCTATAACAATATTAGTAATGTCCAGATGCTAATCTGAGGCATACACCTCACAGAATCACTAGGGGAATATTATTCATTCTCTCCTATAGTATTTAATAATTCTTTTCATGCCAAGAGGCAGCCTTTTCTGATGTCCAAAATCAGAAGACTAGGACTGGGGATGTCAAGATTTTATTTCCTCACCATGTTCATCTTAGTTTCAAAGCTTTGCCTCAAACACACTTGCACTTTCTGTACATTTCTTCATTATTAGTTTAAGTCATTAGAGTAATACCTTATACCGCAGGTTTGCCATAAGGCATGGTTTATCATGTCTACCATGGATATGATCTCAAATCCAAAGTGTCACCACTTCTTAAATTCAAATAAATGCCTGTGCTTGCTTTTCTCACTATGTAAAATGCCTCTAAGAAATGCCACTAAAAATAGGTGCCGAGCTCTTAACAATATTCAAAAATGAAAAACGTGCTTCCAGATGCCAAGTATTTATAAAAGTGAGGCTGTCTGCCTCCTTGAGGGGATATAGCTTCTCAGATGCACTGTAACAGTTATATCGAACGCTTCGGGATAGAAAGGAGAGATGCTATTTAACCCTGGGAGGGACAGAAGCAGAGTTTTTGGGCTTAGACTTTTATCCCAAATCTAAAGTAAAATTTCGTCTTCAATGTAGGAGAACTAGAACGCAAAACTCACGGGTTTGAAGGAAAGAAGAGGGAAAGGAATAAGAAGGGGAACCTCATTCCCAACTGAGCCTGATTGCAGGGCCCAGTATTAGTCCTATTTTATGAGACCTTTCTGAAGGGGAGTTTAATGTTGCTGTTTTATGTATTTTCATTAATATTTTAATATTTAATATTTAATTTTTGTGCTTGAAAAAATTTTGAAAATCCTGAGGCATTTTCATGGAGGCAGCACTTTTAGATATGGAAGATGAAGAATATAACATTTTTTCTCCTTGCTGCCACAATATTTTAACACACCATAAAGATATCCTCATGTCTTTGGGAGCTAGGCTCTTTTCATCTGTTCTTTCAGTGCGGGGATCCTTTCTAAACTGAATCCAAATTTGTAATACAAATCTGTAATACATTTGTCTAATGTTCTTTCTAGATTTGAGTCTTCCTAGTCTAAGGACAGTTCTAGATGTTGTATTCTTGTTTTGTTTTCTTAGATGCTCCAGTCTGAAGATTGAATGAAAACACAGATATATAAGCTAAATTTGAGGTGAGGGTGTCCGACACTCAGCAGAAGAAAGATGTTATTAATTATTTTGAAAAAAATGACTTAAAAATTACTAAACTAAGTGCTGGCAAACTAAAGCCCACCAACCAAATCTGGCCCTTGCTGGTTTTTGTAAATAAAGTTTTACTGGTACACAGTAGTATGCACTTGTGTATGCATTGTCTGGAGCTTCACAGAGAAGTTTACTGACACCTTATCTAGAACATGCCAAACAGGAATCTGTATGTTCCAATTTTATTTCCTCCTACATTTTATTGTGCTTAGAATTTGTTTTTATTGAAATGAGTAACTTACAAATTTTGAAAATGAACTTAGGAATTTTCAGGTTTAAATTTCCAAATATTTTTGACATGCATTCCAAATGACAAAGTCCTCAAAATCCTGTCAAACAGCATTTTATTAACTGAAATGCTGTGAAGTTTCAATGTAATAGCACCCTAAGATTTGGAGGCTGCAATTCTAAGCAGAATTTGCAAACAGAATTTATATGTTGGTATTACTGCATCAAAACTTGGAAAAGACTATACGATTCCATAATTTCAGAATATGCCCCATTCCTTATTAAAAAAATAGAACTGCTACCTATTTCTCCTGACCTTTTCCTACAGCCTTTCCATCTCTGCCATGATAGTTTATTATACGTTGTCAACTCTGCATATCATCCATACATCAATCATAGGAGGGGAGGAATATCCTAAAGATTTCACACCTCTGGTTCCAGTCAGCCCTGCATCCAAATCATCCAGAGAAGAAAGCTCCATGTCATATTTCTAAAAATACATTTTTAGGCTGATAAATTCTACTAACAACCTTTAGAATTTGAAAGTTTTCCTGAAGCTTAATAATTTACTGCAGTTTAATTCTGTTCCCTCTTCTAACTCAGCAGAAATGAGAGGATTCTCTTGATCTCATTTAAAAATATATGTAATAGTTAAAATATTTCTAAAATTGCAGGTTTGATTATTCCAGCAATGGCTTTACCCACACAGGATGGTTCATTTTCAGTCTTTTTGTTCTTGAGATGATAAAAGATCTTTGGTATCTCCACTTTAGAGACCCCTACAATTTAATCGTGTTTATTTTTTAAAATGTATTCCTTCCCTTTAGAGTATAAACACTAACATTTACTCATTGCTTATTTTGGTAGAGTTACCGAAAAGTGTTTCTCATTTCAATCCTTCCCGTGATCTAGAGGATAGTTCCTATAATTATCCTCATTTTAAATTGAAGAAGCCACACGGCTTAGAGAGGTAATGTCATTTATCCCAGTATTACACAGCTAGTAAGTGACAAGGCTAGGATGCCATCCTAGATCTGTCTGATGCCAGAGATGGGGTTTTTGCCCACTGAATTCTGTGGCTTGGAGGGCAGGGATTGAGTATAATGTGCCTCTGTTTCCCCAGAGTTCAGCACAGGCTTTGGCATATGGGATAATCTCACTAAAATGTATGTTGAATGAATGAATGGCCAAACAAAATCTGAACAAGGTGTTCAAAGCTTATACAGAAACATTAGCTATATGCTTAGCAGTTGGCATGTCTTGGTTTAGCTGGGACTGAGCCAATCTGACTACTTCAGAATTTGAACACCATTCAGACATTTAAGAAAAATGAGAAATTAGAGAGCAAATACTCACATTTACAGATTAAATAATACCAGGGAACAAGTAAATGTAAGTTACTTGGGTGAACAAATCAGAACATCACTCTAAAACTTGCTATCTCTGAACTAATTTACTTTAGCTAATTTCCAAATCTCTTCCCTCATGATTGGGGCCTTTTCATCACATACTGTTGGGTCACTGGTTCCCAGATATTCACCCACATTTAAATTTGTTTATCTTACTCATTCCTATTGGAGCTGCTCCTTTACAGAAATAAAAGAGTTCCAGATGCAAGTGGCTCTGTTGGGAAGCCCTATTCCTATAAAAAGTTTTTAGTGAACTTACCCAGTCTCTTTTGAATGGAATCCAAGCAGATGAAAATTGTTAGTCATATTCCCAGTACCGTGATTTCATGTTAAATTAAGGAAATATACATTTAATTGGTAAGATGGGCTGATTAGTTATAAACTAGTATTTTAATTGGGTTAATGATATTATCTTTAGGGATCCTTATTTTAAAGGTCTCCAGCAATTTCCCCTTTCCTTCCACTGTGTACTTCTGAACTTACTGATATTTACATGGGGACAGCTGTCTCAATTGTTCTTTTCTTTTCTTTTTTTTTTTTTAAGGATTGCTTATTTATTTGAGAGAGGGAGAATGAGAGAGTGAGTGAGAACGAGCAGGGGGGAGGAGCAGAGGGAGAGGGAGAAGGAGCCTGCCCGCTGAGCAGGGAGCCAGATGCCAGATGTCCCATATCCCAGGACCCTGAGATCATGACTTGAGCTGAAGGCAGACACTTAACTGACTGAGCCACCCAGGTGCCCCTGTTCTGACTTGAAATAATGCCTATCTTATCATGTAGCATCACATCTAATTTATGATGCAAGTTGTCAATTTTCAAATCAAATAAAATGCACATTAAATGAAGTTTCCCAAGGAAGACATCTTTGAAAAATAATAGAATGGAGGCTTGTTTGAATTAAGTGCTCCTGTTTAGGGTACATTAAAGTGAGCTGTGCTATTAGGAAGCTAGAGCAGCTCAAGTTATATTCCTAACTTCTGGAGAAAAACATCATGAAGGAAAAAATAGCGTGGATGCTCATAAAAGCTTCTTTGACACCACTGCCATAAACCAAATATTCCTTGGGATGTCTTGGATTCAGACAGAGCCTGATTATTGGGTTGTCTGACCCATGGGTCCAATCACCAAAATGGCTTTTTCCCCTTTGTTCTCATGAGATGAGGAAAGACTTCAATAAATGAACCCAAACTGAGATTTTGTTTGATAGAACTCACCCTCCCTTCCCATCTCTCCTGTTCTAATGACTACCACGTCTTTTTCCAAAGATCATAGCTGTTACAGATCACATCTGGCCAATTTCCAGTTGGAAAATTCAATTTTTGTCTATCTACGTGCCCTGAGAAAATCTCCCTGGATAAAGAAGTAAATGATCATTTAGAAATTTGTGTTGCCTTGATAACTGCAATGGTTGCATGCAGACTTCTTCGATTGTCTTTTACCTTTGTCTGTACTTACTCTCAGTGAAACTAAAGCAAAACAACTGAGCGTGACCAATGGAAAAATTTGGAGTTTGGTAGCTTTGATTGCTTATATCTTATGCAGTCAACCACTCAAGCAGCATAGATTAAAACATAAAAATTGCTGCAATCACAGAGCATTATGGAGTCTCATTAGAGTCCCATAATCAAGAAACTTGGTTGAGAGGAGCATACAGGTGTAGTAGCACATATATGGACCCTATCATATATGAAGAAAAAATAGAGTCTCATTAAGATGTAAAATGGGTTTTCTGCTAAGAATGTTACCTCTTTCAGGGCACAGAAATAAAAGTACTAAGATTACTAGTTACCTGAAAAACGTGTTAGAGCTACTATGGAACACTGTTCTAGAAGCTGTGCATTCTGGAGATTTGGTGCAGCTTTGAAAGTCTCACGAAAATCCAAGATGAGCCTGGGACAGGTACTAGGACAATTTGGACTAAAATAGATTATGCAATAAATAGCTAAGTGTGAGAACAGAACTATTAATGAGAAATATTTAACGTCAAGCAGTTGTTCAAATGTCATCTATTTTCTACAAACTGCAACAAAGCAGGTGGTCCCCCCATTCCATGATTACCTTTTGATTTCCGAGGGAAATGTTTTTTAGAAGGGTCAAAATACTGCACTTGAAAAATGAACTACAGGCATGAGTGACACAGGCATAACTATATAAAATGTAGAAAGGCTGATTTTTCTTAACTGAATTTCATAAAATTCTCTCAGGGCAATCTGTCTTTCCTATGTTAGGAAAATGGGGGAAAAATCAGGTGAGCAAACAGCATTCTCTCTACAGCTTCTCCTAAAGCTGTGAAGGGTGGCTTCTGTGATTTAGCAGGCCTTTTCCCTCTTTGTGCCAGGGACTAAGTTTTGCAATATTACCTTGAGGTTTGGCATGTCGACTTGGCTGTTTCTGACTCTCCAAAATGAGGAAGATGAATTATTTAACATCCAGGTGGCGCTAGCTGTGTTCTCTCCTAAAGCTGAGCTTCCCCCACCAATGGGATTTACAATTGAAATAGGTTTCTAATCTAAATAGGACTACAATTTTGACAAGGGAACAAACTAGAGAGTTTTTCTTAAGTGGAGGAGAGATATTAGAGAGCATTTCTTAGTGGTTTTCCCTGGGCACTTAGAAATTCTCCAGAGATTATAGCCTAGTGTCTTGCCAAGTAGACAGACTACCCCTGATATGGAAGCACAACTCTGAGGCCACGAAAGAAGAAGGTTTATAACATGCTATAGGAGGAATCTAGGTTAAGTACAAAGACGATTTTCCTGATGGCTGGCATTACAGGAGAAGAGAATCTGAGAACTCTTTCCCTTAGTGTCCACAGAACCAGAGCAGTGGCTCTTGATGAGGAGCAATTTTGCATCCCAGGGGACATTTGGCAACATCGGAACATATTGTTTTGGGTTGTCAAAACTGGGGAGAGGAGCAAGATACTACTATGTCTCATGCGTAGGGGCCAGGGATAATGTTAAACATTTTATAATGCACATGGCAGCCCCTCCCAACAAAAAGTTATCAGCCCCAAAGTGTCAACAGTGCCAAGGTTAAGAAACCCTGACCTAGAGAACTTACACATTTTCTGAGTTCTCTTAAATGTTTGCCTACTATAATTAACTGTTAAGGAGTGCTTTCTGTGACTCTAATTAGCCTACCTGGGCCAGTTCTAGGAAATAAAATAATTCTCCGTTTGTTTACCGAGAAAAAAAATACTAGTTTACCACCCAAATGGGTGCACTCTAAAGATGGGTTCTCCTTCCATCCCAGGTACTCTCCCTCTACTGCTCCAGCTGATTCCAACCTTTGTTTTTGGAACTAGCTCAAGTCCCTCTTCAACCCAAAAACCTGAGGAAAGACAAAGGCGATCCATGGTTCCTCTGGACTCCTTCCTATAGGAGGTAGTGTCTGCATACCTCATTGGGCATTGACTACCTCATTTCCTTACTGGACATATGTGAGAAGGCAACTATGTTGTGAACTTATCCAACCAAGTCAACTAAATTGTGAACTCCTTACTGGCAGGAATACTGATTCCGAAACACATAATCTATTACCAGCTTGCACATAGTGAGAAGTCCATAATCGTTTGTTCATTATATGAGGATAAATATTCAATATCTTCATATATTCTGAGTACCCTCAGAGTGGTAGTTATTAAGTAAAATTAGAAGGACTTTGGCTGCCAGTTTTCTCCAGTCTCAATTGGGGCAGGAAGAGATCATTTAAAAATTATATCAAATATGTTTCTATTTACAATGGTTCCTAGTCTACAAAGCCAGGATATGGACTTTGATTTCTGGTCTTCATAAAAACTAGGCATCAGCATGACTTATTAGAAAAAGAAGAACTATTTAGGGTTATTCTATGTTGTTAATAGAAAAAGGAATAATGGAATATTATAATAAAGAGAAACAGCTTTATAAGAGAGAAATGTCATGGTATTAGTCAGGTTTATTAGGGCTTCAGAGGAGTATTCCAAGAAAAGTGGCAGAAATTTGATCAATTAAGTGAGGTGCACATAAATTGAACTTAATAAAACTGCCTAAATTGCTTTGGAAAAAATGCTGTAGGGAATATACTTTTATTAGTTCTGGGTGAGGATGAATTTGATGATACGGTGAATCCTTTTCCACTTTTAATCTTGAGTTTCCCATGAAAACCATCAGGAATAACTTTAGAAATGTTATGTGCAGCCAAACTAACGATTGAAGGACCTATGTGGTCAGTGTGTGGTCAACATTGTAGTAGTAAGAATGTAGGCACTGCCGTAAGAACACTAGCTCCACTCCGGTCTGAGTGGACTTTGACAACTACTCAGTCTCTGTCGGTGCACAACTCCATTATGTGCTAGACCTACTCCCAGGGACCTACACCAGACATGCCATGGGCTATCCTATCCTCCAAAAAATTCAGTTCTCCAGAGATGAAAAAGACTTCTTGAACCTGTGGTCTTACTATCTCTAAATTAAAACAAACAACAATAATAAAAACCAAGAGAACTGAAATAATTACTGAGATAAGTAAAGCAAAATAAAAGTGTTGCTATAGGAGAGTCAGATAAATATATCTAGGTTTTCTATTTATGAAGCTTGAATTCACCGGGCAATTATTTAATGTTGCACTTCACCTTGCTAATACAAAGAATCCTCATGAAAAAGGAAAAAGGCACAGTTCCATTTTATGTTTCTGAACAAGGAGATTTGGAGTCCTGCAATTTCTACACAAACATTAACTCTCAGAAGCACACATCGAACATCCTTCATTCAGTGAAAGTGTGAGATATCTTTTGCAGATTGTTTACCCATTGTGTTCTGGAAAGATTTAACGTGACCTTTTGTTAATGATATAAAAGGGATTAATTTGTTTAATGGGGAATAAAAATGCTGATTTAGCACCCAAGTGGGCACTAAGTCAGAGACATTTATCAAACCAGATATCAGCCAAAACAAAAGTAGGAATTAACTCCTTATTTTTTGTAATTATTAAAAATGCTCAGCGTTTTAGCTGTGGTTGCTTCGCAATTTCAACACCTTAGTAGTCGTGGCTTCACGATTTCTACAAGTCTTGTACTTGTATATATGCCTCATTTTTGCTGGTTAAATAATCTCACGATTATCTTAACAGTTACTATGCATCAGGGAGGAAAGACCTGAAGGTGGGATGATTTTTGGGGTCATGGAAAGTTCCACTATTCAACAATCTTCTGGCCAGGTCTTGTTTGTGATTAATAACCATCAGGCTTTTTCATCTTGATATTACTTGGTCCATACCCATAAAATTTTCCTGCTTTGTATTCATTTTTTAAGTCTATAACATTATTAGGATTTTATGCTGACTTCATAACCTTCAGAGTAACTGATCAAAGCAAAATACTTCCTTATGGAGAGCAGTTTTCCACTGACCTCAATTTTAATGAATACATTTTGAAAAGAAAACATTTATTACCAGTTGAAATAGCATCTCTGAAAGACTTCTCCCACCAGTAAAGAGTAATTTTTTTTAATAGAGCACCTGAGGAGGCTGAATTTGATGTAAAGCCCATGCTGGATTATTCAAAGCTCTGGATCATTTGACTCACCTTTAAGATTCAAGTTACCACACTGCACTGATTACTTCCCATTTAGTTGTCTTCCTTCTTCACTAGACTAGGTTTTTAGAAAAGAGGACCTGTAACTTATCTCTGTAACACCCCAGCCTCGTGCAATTTCTGAAAGAATGTAAGCATGGAATACATCTTTATTGAGAAAGGCTATTCATTGAGATCAGGCAGATACAGAGAGAAGGAAGTTTGGAGCACGGAAGATACTTGCATATCTTTGTAAAGAATGGAACATCTGTGTTTAAGACCCAGAAGACACATCAATTTCCCAAACTTAAAAGTCTGCTGAAAACAAAAAGGCTGTGAGGTGGAGAATGAGGTCTATGTATAAGAGATTATGTAGCCGGAGAGGAAAAGGCCATGAGAATATAATGACCATTTCCAAGGTCACGGGTAGAAGATGGTTCAAAAAAAAAAAAAAAAACTAACAAAAGATCATAACCACCAGGGTTCTTCTTCACTGAAGGAAGAACAAATAGAAATACCTGTTTTAAGAGATATGAGGAATAATTTTCTTCAAGAGGGACATTAAATAGTGAATAGATTCCTGAAAGAATTTATATACAACGAGGCTTTCCAAAATGTGTAGAATACTTTCCAAAATTTCTCTTAATGAAGCCTTATGAAAATATATGCACGAAATACGATGCTTAGGTCAGGTTCCTTTAGAAATGCATGCCACAATTACTGAATATTTTTTAGAACAGTAAATAAAAGAGAAATCAATTCCCTGTCTTGTATGCCTCTGCCAAACACAAGATGAGTATGGATTCAACTTTCTCAAATGCTTTTGCTTTTTCCAAAGATAAGGTATTTAATATAATGACAGGAGTCGGGTACCAAATATTTAACTTTCTTTTTGTGATATATAATGTCAAGTTTTCAGTGGCCAGTGGCCCACATCACATCATTCATATGCACTAGGAAAACATCCTTTTTACCTCATTCTATCAAGTGATTTATAATTGCCATTTAAAAATAATAAGCAAGGGATTATATGACTTGTGAATCCACTAGGCTGCTAATGGAAAAGCTCTCCACTGACCCAAGAAGTGTGCTTAAATTGTTATGGCTCCTATGTAGCTGGAACTACTTTAAATATTCATTGCACTTTAATGAACATACTTTTCCTTTAATTAGACATAGTGTTAATACTGTTTTAATTAGAATTGATTTGACACTGATCTGGGGAAGCCAGGATCTGTTTATGAATGTGTTAGAAGTCTCAAGCTTGCTAAAACTAGTAGTTAACCTTCCCAGAACTCTTATGTCTAGAAAAGAAGTATAATACTATTTTCACAGCTGAAAAGATACAAGACATGGGATTTAGCTAAAGATTAAGTAAATTTTGGCTAAGCTAAGGCTGGGAATATTTTGAAATTCTTTAATATATGCTTTTAATACTCAAAATGTGACAATTAAAAAGATCATTAATTCACTGATCTTTCATTCATTCAACACATATTTATCTCCCACTGTGCACTTATCAAAAGGATGGGCTAGCAATGGATAGCATTAATGAATTAGTTACAAGGCAGCAAACAATGACCGCCTCATGATACGAAGGAATTTGGGTTATCCTGGTGAAAATTAAGGAGCTAATAACAACTTAATAAAAAGTGGAAGTCTATTTCAAGTCCTAGTATTATACTTCTTTGAACTCTCAAGATTTATTATCTTTGGCTCTATCACCATAATAATATTTATCATGTGCCTACAGGTTTTCTTCATTAATCTCCTTACAAAAATGTATTAAGTAAGCATGTCTTTTAAAGTGTCAATGGATATATTTTCCTAATGACTAGCAATCCAGGACATCTTTGGAGCATAACAAATTGATTAAGACATCATATTTCTGGCTGGTCAATACCAGATTAAGGAATTATAGGAGAGGATGAAGTTGTTTATTTAGTTAAAGAGTTCTCATGGAGACAGTTTACCTGGTGGGGAAATGGCACTGTGATTGTTGGTATCAAGGCAAATGCTCTTTCCTTTGTGATCTCAGACAGGGCCCGCGGCTGGGGTTCACGGGAAACAACATTTCGCCCTTATTCTCTCATCCTTTGCAAAGTTGCTGGGTAGGATGGTGGGATCTTTCTGGTCTAAGGTCCTTCCATGTTTCTCAGTTTGGTTATCCACAGCAATCATACAAAGACTTTGAAAACACAAATGCTCAGGCCCTTTCCCCAGAGATTCTAATTCAGTGGTCTGGGGAGGGGTTCCAGGGCATCATAAAATTGGAAAGTTCCTGGATTTTTTCTTTTGAGAATCATTGAGCTATAGCAAGTAAAAAGCAGTAAAATTACTTCATAATAGGATGAGCCACTAGCTACTCTTAGAAGCTTAATCTTGGATGTGGTCCTTAACAAAGTAATTTACAGCATTTTGGAGTTGATCTATAAATAAATCAGGTCCTTCTAATTTGTATCCAGGGCTTTTCTTGGGACACCTGCTCCCGTGGAACTTGTTGACCTATATTTGTATCTTGCTTTTGTAAGTGCTTATACTTACAAAAGAGACATTTTAAATCACGTAAGAAAATGTTCTTTTCCTACAGCTTCTGTTGAGAAGGCAGAATATTTTGCTTTCTTCCTTATGCCTATTAAAGATAGTGAAAATCAGTTCCAAAAACACTGCCCCAGAAACACTCTAAAGATAATAATAAATGAACAATTAAATGAATTATGTCACCGTCACTTGCCAAACTTTTGAGCAACTGATAAAATTATAATTATGAAAATGCTTATGAAAAAAATGAAAATAAACAAGATCAAAAAAGACATATGCCATATATGACAACTATGTATCATATAGTTAAAGACTAGAAATAAATCGTTTATAGAATTGGTGAGTGAGATTGTAAGAGATTTTTCATTTGGTTTCCTAAACTTTCCTTGGTTTTGTTATATTGTTGGATTGATATAAAAAGTAGCTATAATTTATTAAGAAACTTCCAAGTGCCAGAAATTTTGAAAATCTATAGAATGGATATTAATAACATGATTTTTTAACAGAAAAACTGAAGGACAAAGACATTAAGTAACATGTCTGAGTCATAGAGCTATGTCTCTATGACTCCAAATGACAAAATTGGATTCAAAGATTTGTCTGTTTCCTTTTTATTACCCTCTTCATCATTATTTAAAAATTTTAAAAGAGAGACTCAATCAATAAGAGCCCCACCTCCCATCTCAATCCATTAAGAAATAGGACCCACCTCAATAAAAACATTTGTCGCTTTAGGCTGTATGTTTAACATCATCAGTATGTTTTCTGGTTACTAAGCTGAGGGAGACGGGGATGCGAAGTGAGGATCTCTTATCAATTTGGTTATCAATTAACAAAATATTCTTCTATGAGGAAAAAGTCAAGTAGGATAACATCAGTTTATAAACAACTTTTTGAGATAAGTTAACTAAAAATATAAGGTTGGGAATTGTTAATAAGAGACATACTGATAAGATGTGATTCGTTGATAAAAAAAGTCTAAAATTTCTCAGCCTAGAAGGGATCCAATTCCTTAAAAATAATCCCCAGTGTAAAAAGCGGCTGGAAAGAATGAAATGATAATAAAAGTCAAGTTGCTAATACAAGTTTTATGTGCCATTCCCTTAGAGAGATATGCTCTATCTATGAAAAGGGGTCATTGAACTAGTTCAGACCCTGAGCTTCTCAGCCCCCTGGGAGCTCTAGCAGGTGTATATCTGTCTCTGGGGACACTTAACTGGTGCCCCACCATCCCCGTCTTCATGCTCCGTCACTCAGGCTCCGCCTCTCCCACCCAGGAATTGGCCCTAAAGAGATCACCCCGCAAACTGTACTGTGCAAGAAGACCTGGTTCCTGGGAAGACAGAAATGGAATGCTAGAATTTTCTCTCATTTTTTTAAAGCTAGAAATATGAACCAGATATGATCACTGATCTTAAAAGTCTTGTAACCTTGAAGGAAAATAACAGAGACTCTAAATAGCACATATACTCCTTCGTGCTGTTGTACGCATGTGTAATACCATGCTTCATCTTTGTTTCTAATGCAACATTTCATATGTGGCAGGGGTAACCTATCCTGTCTAGGGTTCAAATTTTGGCTTGCTAATATTCCCATGCTACAAATTCTCACTGATCTACACCCATCATCTACATTCTTTAATTAAATTTTTCTCTTGTGTATAAATATTTTTAATCTTCTCATAGATAAAATATGAAACAAAAGACATTTCTGTTAAATGGAATCTTTAGCCAGTGTAGTCTTTGGATAAGTGTCTTTTATTCATTCAATCTTAATTTCACTAGCAAATAAACACTTGGAACTATTAAAACAATAAACGTAATTGGTTTCCTGTGGGCAGAATGTACAGATAAGGTCGTAGTAAGAAGAACTTAAATTTCAATTGCTTGTATCCTCACTTTGAGACAGGAACTCTGGCCCCTGAAAACTTTTACCCATGCATCTCTGGGAGTCCTTCTGCTATCTTTACTACATCCCAAATAGACTTTTCCTGGTCTTCTCCAGCCCCCTGGTTGATTACCACTACTGTGAGTTAGCACTGGTGCTGGTCCCTGGGACTCTCTGAAGTCAGGGCTGTGGTCTTCAGATGTGATTCTGTGAATTTTCATAATACTAGGTTGCTAGATAAAATACCGGACACCCGGTTAAATCTGAATATCTGATAAGTAAAGAAAGCAATATATATATAAGATACATTTATACTAAAAAATTGTCTTTTGTTTATCCAAAATTCAAATTTAACTTGGTGCCCTGTATTTTTATTTGCTAAATCTGGCAACCCTACCAGGTGCCCAAGTCATGTCATGCTCCCTGCAGTCTCTCCTGAGCTAAAGTCACACGTGTGCTGTGTACAGGTGGAAAAAAGTCTCTCTCTCCCTCTTCTGATGACCTCTTGGCTCTTTGGCCCAAAGCTTCATTTTTTGTGTCTCATATGTCTCAGGACCACTCAAAGACACAGCTGTCAGTGTCTCTGTGTGGCCATCTATCTTTAGGGTTTAGACACAGCCTAAGAATGTCAGACTCACTGGGGTGGGCTTTTTTCCTTGTTCTCTTAGAATTTCCCCCAGGGCCTTGCCCTACAGATCTTCTTATTGGCTAGCTCCTCCCAGGCAAGTCAATTTAACTAATGAAGGCTACCAGCTCTATTGGCTTATGAGGCACATATAGTTTTATTTCAGCAAAGACTTGCAACAAATCTGTCATAACAGACTGTGATTAAGGGAACTGCCTTCGAAGTACCTCTAAAGTGCATGGAAGTGTTTTCTACCTTCGGAAGCACTTAGAGAAACTCCATGGAAAAAGTGGCTTTGGGGCCTCAGCTTTTAAGAAATGTGGGTGAGTTTGACAGTATGAAAGAAATTCCAAGCAAAAGGAACAGTATAAATGGAGGTAAGAAAACAGGAAAGTTCAGGGTGGGCTTACTTTGGTTTGGTGACAGCATATGATGTACTGTAACCTGACATTAGAAGGAAAGTTGGGGGCCTGGCCAAGGAAAGTTCTCCTTGGCCATGGTCAGGAGATTGTAACTTCTTCTCCAGGCAATGGGAAGCACTTGAAGGATTTGGTTAGAAGAAAATATAATCAACAAAATATAATCAAGTCCTGTTACACAGACTATGTTCCAAGTGTGAGAAATTATAGGAGAGAGATTAGATTATCACACAAATAAAACAGGTAAGGGGTAATGAAGGCCCAAGGGGGAGAGAGGAGAAAGAAAAGGAAAAAATAATTGAAAAGGAGACTTTGGTTTGAAATCTTGGTAATCCATTTTAATCAGCAGAGGAGGGTTTTTGTTTTTATATTTATTTATTTATTTATTTTAAAATTCTGGATGCCCATGCCTCTTCCAGACTAATTAAGTCAGACTCTCTGGGGATGAGACCTACATATCAGTATTTTGAAGGCCACCCTCATGATTCCTACACTCAGGCAAGATTGAACACCATTATTGTAGAACAAGTGTTCTCTCACTTGAGTAGGAATCAGTCACCTACAGGGCTTGTTGGGTGCCACTCTTAAAGTTTCAGCAGATCTGGAATAAGGTCTGAGGATTCACATTTCTAACAAGTTCTTAGGTGATGTGGATGCTGTTGGTCCAAGGACCATGCTAGGAGAACTCCTGGTGTCAGGACCCAGTATTTAATTAGCTATTACTGGGTATATATGTCTTGGCTGGTTGGGAGTAGGGGAAAAAAGAGTTAATTACAGGTGATGGACATTCTGAGCCTGAGTAAATGATAGAATAGAGATGCCATTCAAAGAATCATAGATGTAGAAGAAAATAGAAATTTGGCTTGAATGAGAATATTGAGAGAATAGACAATGAAAAAGAGTGTTTTATGGGGGCCATTATAGATATGGGAGTAGTAAGAAGAGGGAGCCAGTAAGAAGTAGAGAACCATCAGAGACATAGGAGGAGAACCAGAATGATGCAAATGCCTCTAGGGGAGAGAGTGGTCAAGGCTACTCTACTAAGAATATCACAAAAATGTAACCGCCGAGATACTTCTAAACCCAGTGAACACAGAAACCGAGGTCCCACACTTTCCTTATCTGCTCTTTTTTTTTTAAAGATTTTATTTATTCATTTGAGACACAGAGATACAGAGAGAGAGAGAGAGAGAGCATGAGCAGGGAGAGA
Source organism: Callorhinus ursinus (assembly GCF_003265705.2). Taxonomy (NCBI): domain Eukaryota; kingdom Metazoa; phylum Chordata; class Mammalia; order Carnivora; family Otariidae; genus Callorhinus; species Callorhinus ursinus. The sequence goes on from NW_027397084.1 coordinate 6,468,877, forward strand.
GGCAGAGGGAGGGGGAGTAGCAGGCTCCCCACTGAGCAGGGAGCCCGATGTGGGGCTTGATCCCAGGATCCAGGGATCATGACCCGAGCTGAAGGCAGACGCTTAACCATCTGAGCCACCCAGGTGCCCCTCCTTAACTGCTCTTTACTATTCTTGGCAAATAGAGGTCACATTCAGAATGATAACCCTGGAGGCAGCTTAAGGTCTTTAGTGCAAAAAACAGAGGGATCTGTATCCTTCACACTGTACTTACTAAGGAAATAAGGATACTACCATATGGCAGAAAGATTTTCAGCTTTGAGGGTTGAAACAAAAAAGGCTTTTCACCTAATCGGGATAAGGGCAGAGTCTCAGCACCCAAGGAATTAAGCTACCAGCATTTGTTAAGAATTTACAATGAACCGGGTGCCATTCTAATGCTGTATGCCTTTCCTGCTCACAATGTGGTTCCTGGACCAGACCAGTGGCAACAGCATCACTTGCTAGAAATGCAGACTGTTACCCACACCAGACCTACTGAAACAGAATCTGTATTTTTAACAAGATCCCCAGATAACAATTAGAGCTTGAGAAGCACTGCTTTTGGGTATCATGAACTCATTTAACCTACTCAATACTAAGAGATAGGGACTATGAGGAGGGAGCTGAGTTACAAAGAGGTGAAAATAATTTGTACAGAGTCAGAAAGCTAATGGGGCAAAGATCTAAACACAGACAGTCTAGATCCATAATGTTACACCAACCCTCAAGAAAGTCTTACAACGGCCCTCAGCATCCTCCCCATCATCGCTGGAAACTTCCATCCACAGTGGCTCTCATCCAATATTTCCAAGGTATATGTCCTCCCTTTTGTGCTCTGTGTCTACCATCCAACCCATGCATGTTAACTGCCTCAGCTTAGATCTCAGCTCACAGTCACCTCCTCAAGAAAACCGTTTCCAACACCCCAAGACTTGGTATTCCACTCATCCCACTCTCACAGCATATGTATTTTTCCTACCATGATAATCTGTAGTTATGAATTTATGTGATTTTTGTCTTTTTTACAAGGCTCAAGCTCCTGGAGGGCAGATGCACATCTGTTTTGTACCCCGCAGAATCTCCAGTGCCCAATACAGAGCCTGGCACATTGCTGACACAATCGTTACCTGGATGAGTGTGCACAGGAATGGCTTTTGAATCAAATGTGCATCTTGCCCATATTAGCATGACCTACAGTGACAATCAGAACTGAACACTCTCTCCCTCCATGTAATTAAGAAACCCGGTGAGATGAAAGCACAGACCTGAACATTCAAAGGGAAGCATAAACTTTGAGCCTGAACCCGAACCATCCAGGCAAGTCTCCATTTTCCATGAACATTCAGGACCGCCTGAAGCTATGAGAACCTTTTGAATATATTTCCGCTTTCCAGAATCCAGAGCCTGTACTTTGCCTTCAGCCTTTGAGACAGCGGAGGAAAGTCAGAGTGGCCCAGGTGAGGCCTCTCCACGTTGGGAGGGTAGCTCTGGAGGGAAAACATTGGCTGTTCTAACACAAATCCTATAACTAAACAGCGTTAATTCATTCTGAGCACTGCTCTTCAGGTACCTTTCAGAGGCCCTGAATTCCCTTGAATGACAGAAATTAAGCCTTGATTTCAGTGAATGGCTCTGCCATAATAATCTTGTCTGAGAAAAGCATGGATTGCAAGGCCACTTTAAAAATATGCTCCACGGTAATTTCATGTTTCATTTTCCCAAATACTCTTGCTCCTATGGATAGTTCCTATACCTTGTGTTCTCATATTATATTAACATAATTAGACTAACTAAGCCTTAATGTTGCTACTCCTGTGAAATAACTGCAAAGGGGCTTGAGAAAAATGCTGCTGATGTTTTTTCTTGAAGAGATGGTTAGATTTAATTTCAACATTTTTTGGAAAATATTGAACGACAGTAACGAGCTTTAAGCTTAACCAGGTGACAGGCCCGACTACAGATGATAGGGACGAGGGTTTCTCAGTGTGGAAGAGCTGCTCACTAATTCTCCAGGCGTTTCTTCAATGTCTCTATCATATGACTCAATGATATGGCTACAGGCTCAAGTACTCAATTTTCTTACGGGTGTTTTTGGTCTGAATTGACATGTGTTACTTTAGGTTCAGCCATGAATGAGGAATACTTAGGTCAACCTTGTGTCTTAGGCCTGAGCTTCTCAAACTTTCAGATGCATATGAGTCATCTAGGCGCCTCGTGAAAATGCAGATTCCAGTCAGGTGTGACCTGGGGTGTTTTCATTTCTGATAAGCTCTCAGGTGATATTGCTGCTGCCGGTCCATATGCAACACTTTGGGGAACAAGGTCTTAGAAAACAAAACGAAATTGATTTTGTGGTTTTCAATGCAGCTTGGCACCCTTATAAGCCAGAAGCATTGCCTAAATGTTGCTGTGTGCCAGGGCTGTGATGAATGTAACCCTATCCACCAGCACACGGGCAGAAACAATCCAGAGAAATGAGTCACTTCCAGGATTTCACCCTGGGGAGGGGGCCCCCGGGGTGATCTCTTTGACTCAGGGAAGAAACAGACCTGCTGTCCAATCTAGAGCTGTCTTATGCAAATCTAGAATCTTGGAATTTCCAGACTTCCTCTTTAAAAATATTTATACTGAGCACATAGAGAAGTGTTTGAAAGTATCTAGAATAGGTTTGAGCATATGTTGATCACTCTAAAATTGAATTAAAAGCAATGTGGTCCAATAATGATGTAATAGTACTGGGTTAAAATGGAAAATACTCTCCAAATACAATCTAAAGGCAAAATGTAATATCTTGTTTCAGTTAAATAATGTGTGTCACAGAAAAGATTAAGAAAACAATGGTTAGAGCTAATTATTGCTTAAAGTGGCAGGAGAGGCAAAGGAGTGGTTCATTTTGTCGGGGGAGTGGCCTGAGTTCCTCCTATGCTTCTACCATGTTGATGTGTCTCTTTCACTTCTTTTTCTTACCCTTACCCCAAGCTCTTGGTAGTCCTACACCACTGAGGGAAGTACCAGAAGACTTTCAAAATGATTTTGATTTTCAAAAATGAAAAGAGTAAAAAATTATGAAAATTATTTAGTTTATTAAGAATAGGTCTTTTTAAAGCCAGGGAGAAGGAGATAGACCCCCATACCAAGCAAGTCTTTTGCCCATTTGGATGCTCAGTGTTGTAGGAGATCATCAAGAGGACATAACTGCCAGTTGACCCACGAGCCGGACCTGGGCAATCAGAGGCTCCTCATCTCCTCCCCTGGCCTTGGTATGTATGTTCTGTCCACTAGTCTCATAGTGGGAGACGTTTCCAAGGATGGAGTCCTGAGAGAGCAATGTGTTGTTGAGACCATCTAGACAGGTATGTGACTGAACGCAATTAGGCCTCCATATAGACTTTTAAGATTCTTGCAGGCAGGTATAGAGGTCTACTCATCGTGGTGCTGCCCAAGACAAGCCTCGTAGGTAAGTTCTCTTGCTCATTACACCTGCCACCTTCCAATCTAGAGTGGCCTGCTTCTTTCTTTGGTCTCTCCTTGCTCTCTTTGTATGGGGACCAGTTTTTAAACCAGCACTCAGAAAAATTTAATTAACTAATCCTGACATGATGGCTAGGAAATAGATGTTACAATAATTCCACTAGGAAACTATGATTAACATCATTCAATAGCATAGTTCACATCTAACCAAACACATCTACTTTATTCCACAGGAAAAAATATTCTAATATATATTCCCAAATCCACTGTGATGATATTTATCTACTACATAGTGGAATGTTACAGAAGAATACTAGAACTTGAGGCCCAGACTGGTAATGAGACTTGTCCATTGTCACACAAATCTTTAAAGAACTGGCTTTAGAACTTAGATGTTCTGAACATTTCTCAATTTAGTCTGCATTGTATTATCCCATGCTACCACATCAATCATTCTTCCCAATGCCAATTTAAGACAAAAACACCCAAGCTTGTCTGGCACAAAATCCTCTGTCTGAAAACTTGGGGCCACATTATAGGCTTCCCACTTGCTGTTGATCCTAGAGCCTCACCATTGTTTGTTCTGAGTTGATGCGAAATGGTATTAAAGATGAAATCATGTGCCAGTGAGAAATTTGCTAAACAATTTGTAGCAGGTTTCATGGCAGGCAGAGGGTATGAGTTTGTCCAGACTGGAAGTTTCATTCCCTTATGGGTGAATAAGAGAAATGAGGCTTCATTTCTCCACCTTATGGACTGGTGAGTCTGAGGGAGCAGGGGCACTATTGTGAAAGATCAGCAGTGGTCTTTTAATGTGGATTTGAGATGGCTTGGGAATTACAGCACTAAATTTGTCTTAGTAAAAAGGCCTGTTGTAACAAAGAATGGTGCAGGGTATGATAGGACCTAATATAGTATTGTGATTAAGAATATGAACTTTGGTACAGCCAGACCTGGATTTAAATCCCAGCTCCAACATGTACTACCTTGGGAACCTCGTAGAAGTCCTTTAACCTCCTGGTCTTTACTTTCCTTACCTATCAAATGAGAAAAAAAATATTCCCCTGACTCATAAACTTGGAAATATAACATGGTGTGTATAAAACTCCAGTACCACATAGTATGCAATGAAAACATTCAATAAGGTAGCAATGTTTTCCCCTATTAAGAGATAGAATCAGGAAGGTAAGTTTAATCAGAATATCCTGAGATTAAATCCTGACATGGACGTCTAATAAGATATTAGGATAAATTAAGGAAAGAGGTCTATAGAATGACCTTTCTTTTAAGTTTCTAAAACAATGTTGGTCCTCACTCTCCATGTTGGCTTAAGTTGCCCTTCTACTGAGACTGGAACAAAATAATCAATGGCAACATCTTCCAAACCTTGAAATGTACCCAAAGAAACACTGTCCCTTATTAAGAGGAAAGTCTTTTTTTGCTTCTGTTCTTAAGTGTGGTATATTGAAGCACAGACACTTCAGTTAAACATCTGTTCATAGGTGTGATATTAATGAAATTTAACAGGGAGGACAGGCTGCAGGGGAATCAAATCTGTTTCATTTCTTCCTCACCACTTGCTATGGACCACATTTGTCTGCTTCTTCTTTACCTGTGCCTTTCACCGTGGTAAAATAAAGAAGTGGGGACATGGAAATTGTTACTTTCTTAGAATTGGCCAGATGGAAAAGTGAGGTCATGATGGCCTACAATGAGTAATACCACCTGCAAACACCTGAGCCACTTGAATAATCATGGAAACATTTCTTGGAGTCCAGAGCAGTCCTTGCTTAAGGATTTTGAGTGCCTGATTCATTTTATTCAAGTGCCTGGTTTCAGCAGTATGTTATGTATTTAATTTAAAAATTCAGTCTGGCCACATTGTATTTACTTATACAATATGTAGGTTTACTAAGTGGAAAAAAAAAGGCCTCTAAACCAAAAACACTTTATAGAAACCTAGAGAATGTAGAGAGTACCTTTAAAAATAAAAGCATGCCACAGAGGTTTGAAAAGTGGTGATAATTTTATGATATCACAGTGCAAATGTACAAATTAATAGGCTAATCAATGGTATGAATACTATCTACAAAGAACCAGATTAGGTTGGAGTGGGGGAACATAAATAGCGTGCATAGAAGGAATATAAGACATGACCTTTGTGTCTAATCAGGGATATAATAATGGATATAATAATATAAATATTTTAATGACAGGTACACTTATAGAGTTCATATTACATAGGTGTAGGAATTGTAGATTTTGGCATCTTTTCTACACAGTTTTTGAAAATGTGTGTATGTTTCATATCTTCTGTAGTATCCTAAGCTGACTCCTGTTTTTTTCATACTAGCTTTATTTGAGCCTCTGTTTGGAATTCCATGCCAGCCAACTTTCTATGTCCTTGCTTCTCTGGATCACCTTGTCAAGATAATCATGTTTGTCAGAAGTTCTAAACCCTTCTGTGCTCAGGAATATTTGGCTGTCTTAATAATATTTGGAAGATTCCCTCCCAATTGTCAGAACTGTTTCTGGCTACTTCTTTCTGTCAGTGTTTACATATCTACAGAGGATCTCCAAGAACTGACCTACTGCTTCTTTCATGTCAAGACATTGACAATTCCTACTCACATTACCCAGCCAGTGCTATTTATTTTGCATTTTTCCACAACTCCTGCTTCCCTGGCCCATCAGTAGCATCTCCCATCATGAAAATTTTCCATATTGAGTTGGGAAGGGTGGTGATCCAAGTATGAGGGAGGAAAGCAAAATGAATTAGCCATAAAATGTAAGTATAAAATTTCCCCTCAAATTGCATACACCAGAAGTTCTCAAACTCTACCTTGCATTAGCATCACAGGGACACCCTCTGAGAATCACTGCCACAGGTGAATCAAAATCATTTCCAAATAACATGTAATCCAAACAAAAGGCCATCTCATTTTGCTCCGTGACAAGTTCTTAACCTAGAAGTCCTTGGAGACACTTTGATAAAATTCTAGGTATCCGTGGTACTGCACAAATTATATATTATATTACATTAGCATGGGTGAGATTACCTCTGGATGCTTGAGAGGGCCTACTCCTCTCAAAAGAGACTCAAAGGATTCATTTTCCCAAACAGCTTCTACAACTCCCACTGATGCCATGCAGAGAGAGTCAAGCCAGCACACTGGAGGAGGCATTGACATTAGAATGTAGCAGAATAGGGTCTACAGTTGATAGAGCCAATGTGTAATTCTCCTGTTCTTTTTATGGTTAATAGAATAATTTTACTATTACTCCACTGACCTTTGTAATCAATTATTCCATTCTTCTTTGATTACCCACTGACTCCTACCAAGATGTAGATCTACCAACCAGCCAAGAAGTTTAGATGGAGCACCATTATAGGCTAGTGTGGTGTTGGCTCAATGAGGAACCCGGAAATTGCAGAGTCCCTGCTCGCAGATAACTCTGGGTGAAGATGCTGACATATATTACTTTTAAGCCCCACGAGAATAAGAACCCTTTTTTCTTACCCCAAATTCTGTCTTGTGAGCCTAGAAGAGCCCCTAGTAAATCACAGGAGCACAACCAATTATTAAATGAGTGAATCCAAGACCTCAGGGGTTTATACTGTAAATGTCATCATGATATTGCCAGGTAAACAAAATATTGGGGCAGTGGCTGATTGGACAAAGCTCTTACACCTGGAGAGTACTGCTGGATAAAGGAAATAAGGGACCCAACTAATAATGCATATGAATAATCTGCAAACTTGCCTCAATAGGGAAAACAAATTGAAGCTTAAATATGAAACAGTTTCAAACCTTTCTTTACACCAGATGTTTGGCATAACTAAGAACTCAGATAAAAGACTGTAGACTGGGAAGATCACCTCTCCACTGCATCCTTTTCTGTAGCAAGTGATAATGTTGATGGTAAAGGAGTCAGGTAACAAAAAGCATGCTGCCCAGCCACATATATTCATCATGCTTCCTTCAGTAAGTGTGAAGCAGGCAAGCCCTTACCTAGATTTCAAGCTGATGAATCATCTGTCTAGTTTCAGTAAACCCCAGGGAACTGCTCAGCTTTGTAAAGCTGAAACCCTGTCAGCCTCTGGATGCATTTAAACAAGGACAACATGTTAAAAGGAGGCAGGTTATGAGGTTTCCTGAGGAATCCCTAGTTTCTAAGTGCATTAAGTCCTCCCTCAATGCACAAAAAAGAGCCTTAACAACAACAACAAAAAAAAACCCTGAGAAAGTTCTTTTTAAAATCATGTGTAGATGCTGACTATATTAAATCCATAAACAGAAGTATTAATGATTTACTATATTAGGCCATCCATTTATCCACACTGAGGTCCTTCCTATCCCATTATCTCTATGGAAGCACATATATAGCCTTATATACGTGAGAAGAAAGAAAATTCCTCCTTCTTGGGAGACACCTGTCTTGGGAGTTCTTGGTTCTGAGCACACACAGGGTTGAGCATACAAATGGTGCAGTGACTCTTTTGGAAGTCACATTTGTCCCTGAAACTTCAGTCACCTGGAGACTGCATGCCTCATTGCCTGCAGCAGCTCAATCCTGACAGTGTAGAATGAGCTTAGAAATCTCATTTGAGGAACAAAATTTGAATTGAGAGTTTAAACAGCACAATATATTTAATGCTGAAATAATCTTTTTGCAATTTTTGTTGACTGTAGAATTCTTTCTTTCTTTCTTTCTTTCTTTCTTTCTTTCTTTCTTTCTTTCTTTTTTCTTTCTTTTCTTCTTTCTGCTATTGGGCTGTTATAATAATCTTGGTTTGGTTTGGATGTTGTCATGGAAAAGGAAGATAACAGGACTCAGTAAACTAGTACAGCAGTTAGCTGCATATCCCCATTTTTACACAGAAAATTTTTGCTTCTTTTGCTATGCTAACACACTTACACATGATTCCTGGAATCCCTACTACATTCAAATCCACTGCTTTCAGACACACACTCACAAGGCACCAAAACACAAAATCTCTGCATGTCAAAATCAAGCCAGGCCGAAGATGTAAATAGGTGGATATGGCACCAGGTGGATGTGTAATCAGTAATAAGAAATACATAGAGCCCCATAATGAAAAGAAATCCCCCAAATTGTTCAGGATGCCCCCTCCCCCTTCCATTCACTGATTTATTAACCCTGAACAAAGATGTAATTGCAGGGTCTCAGAAACAACTTTTTTCCATTTTTTTTTTTCATTTTTGGCATTTGTTTTGTTTGGCTTTGAATTTCTTAATATCTAGTCACCATTCATTGCCTGTTTTCTTCACTCAGTTGCCCATCTCCCCCCCCCCACCCAAGAAATGAGAGAAGCATTAGCTTCTGAGTCTTAAGGATGAGACCTCTGCATTTTCTTTGCTTGTTTAGGGCAAGAAATGAAGTGCTGCCTCTTTAATTGGCAGAAGCATGCAGGAGGAGCATACCTTTAATTTAGTGTTGGGATACCTCACTTGCACCCTGGCTGTTGTCTTATTGGAGACGGCAGCCTGCCTGAGATCCTCTAGCACTGAAATAATATCATCCAGCACGCATTTCTTATCCTGATTTTTCAACACACACAGATGGGAAAAAGTATAATTATAGCCCTTGTGGTTCACCTTCATTTCCAGCACGGCTCGGTGGGTCTGCAGGATCCCCTCAGCCTGGAGCAAAATATTGTCCCCGGGTGGGGAGAGGAGGATCACCCTGCCATACCTCCCAGGGGTGTGTAAGTCCGAATAGAGCTGGCTTTTGGACTGGTCCAGGGGGAAAAGGCTGCTGGCCAGGCTGCGCTCGATCTTGGCCAGACTGTGGCTGGGAGCGACCAGGCGCTCCAGGTCGCCCTCGGGCTGGAAGCGGTTGAGCGCGCTGAGGCCGAAGGTGATGGTCAGGACTGCGGGCACGGTGAGGAAAAAGACCGGGTGCCGGCTCACGCACAAGCCCAGCCTGTGGCAGAACGACTGGAGCCCTCTGCGAAGCACCTGCCGCAGCATCCTCCACCAGATCCAGCTCGCAGGCGCTCCCGGCCGTCTTAAAAAGCACATGTGACATGTGTAAGCGCCGGGCTACCCCCCACTCCCCTATCCCACCCCCTCCGGGCCAGCCCCCTTCCCCACACCGCCGCCTCCCCACCCCCTCCGCGTTCACCCCCAACCACTCCGCCTGGTCTTTCCTCGGCCCCACCTCCATGCGCTCCTACTACTCTTTCAAACACTGCAGCAAGTTGCAGCAAGGCGGGCAAATATCGACAGCGCGCGTGGGGGCCCGCGGCGGGCGCTGCGGGTGCACCGCGGGGCCCACCTCTCCCCTGCCTCCCCGCGCTCTTGTCGCCTTCCGCGCCCCTCTCACCGCATGAGCAGCGTTCCCTCGGTCTAGCCCTTCATCTCGGTGCTGCAGTCCCCCGGCCTCCCTCGCTGGAGGTGGTTCCGTGCGGAGCGTCCCACAGATGTGGATTTCCTCTCCGTCCTGATGGGGTTCGGTGCCTAACTGGAACCATGTGCCTCGGTGTTGTAAGAAGCAGGCATGTGCCCCATAAGGGGCGGGGGGGGCGGGGAGGAGAGAGACTAGAAGGGAGGGAGCGGTGGTGGTGGGGAGCTAAGCTTTTCTTTTTTTAAGATGCGGGCAGTTATTTTTAGAGTTTTGTTTTCCCTCTTCCCTCCTCGCTGTAGTGAATGGAAGAGGAAACGGGTGAAGGTGCTGCTGGCCCATTGGAACACTGGCAATTAGAGCCTGAGGCGCGGGGCGGGGGGGGGGGGGCGGGGAGGGCGTGGAGGGAGGGAGCTCGAGGGCTCGTGGGGGCAAGCCGCGTTTTTGCCCCTCCAGTTTCCCTGTGCCCTCGAATTCTGCTTTTCTGCTGAAGAAAAGGGAGCAAAGAGGATGATGCTGCATTTTTAACATACCACAAAGCATGCAAGGGATTTCCTTGCAACACCTTCCACGCTGTCATTCCACAGACTAGTGGGCTGCAGCCCAGGGCTGCCAGAGACCCCATCTGTTGGTGGTGCGTTGGGGTTCTAGGAAATCTTTCCTAGCTGTGGTGTTTGGAGGGGAGGCATTTGCCAGTAGCAGTCGCCTATGGCTTGGGGTGTGCGTGTGTGTATGTGTGTGTGCGTCTTGCGTGTTGGTAGTGAAGATCCACAGGCAATGTGTGGTTTCCCATAAAACGTTACATTCACTTTCTGTGCTTGTGAAGTTTAGGACAAAAAGTTCTTAAAGCTGGTTTCAGTTCCCTTCCCCCATTCTCCCTTCCATCAGGTTTACTCTCATACGAAGTGGACCGAGGCTATCTAATTTTCTCTTGGGAGTGGAATTCCAGAAACAAACATTTTGGGACTCCCATCACACAGTTTTTGCCTGAATAAAGAGGACTGTTTGGCCAGGGGGAAGCACACTGGAGTCATTTGATGTGTAAAACTGTGAGTTTACTTCACCACAGAGGGAAGAAAACTCCGACCAGGTACAATTCATCCCTCAGTACCTACCACTGTGAAGATGAGAAACTCTCCCCTGCAGATCCCATCAACTTCAAAAGCTTCAACATTAATAAGTGTGTGTGTGTGTGTGTGTGTGTGTGTGTGTATTTTATTTTTTACTGATGGGACCTTTCACAAGGCCCAATGTTCTGGAAAGAATATGAAGAAGTCTTGAAGACAATTTCTAAATTTGGTTGTGAACTGGAGACCTGCCTTCCAAAGCTTCTGTTCTTTTTGCATTGACTTCGTAGAGAAGATTTTCAAAAGATGATTCATTCACACTTTCTTAATCGTAGTGAAAGGACCTGTTCTTCATCACATACTTAGAGAGGTGCCCATCTATGCATACAAACAAGCTGAAGGACTCATCCTCTTAATAGATGCTTTTTATTTTTGCTAGTGGAATCAATTTTTCAGTTAGGAAACCAATGAGACGGCAGAGAGCTAAAAAACAGGGGCAATGCTTAAGAGTAATAGTTTAAAGGTAGTGTTACATACAAGATGAAAGAAAAATTCCAGCCTTTTAAACTGAAAGTGACCTTGGTGACCGTTCAGTTTGCACCCCCACTGCGGGCAAGAATAGCTTTTATAATATTCCTGATGGCTCTCCACCCAAATCATGCTTCTTTATGGGATTTCTATTCTATTCTATTCTATTCTATTCTATTCTATTCTATTCTATTCTATTCTATTCTTCTATTCTATTCCATTCCACTCTATTTATTTGATGTTTTTTAAAAAAATATTTTATTTATTTATTTGAGAGAGAGAGAGAGAGAGCGCGTGCAAGCGAGCATGAGTGGGGGGAGGGGCGGAGGGAGAGGGAGAAGCAGACTCCCCACTGGGCAGGGAGTCCAACAACATGGGGCTCAATCCCAGGACCCCGAGATCATGACCTGAGGTGAAGGCAGATGCTTAACTGACTGGCCCACCCAGGCACCCCTCTATGTTTTTATATCAGTATGGACTCATGGGTATTTATAAATATTTCTATTGTGTTTGGGTTATAATTCAATACCACTTCATTTACTTTATTGCTCAAATTGTTCCAACTCTGTCCATTGGCTTCTGTCTCCCTTTGAACATAACCCATTATTATTATTGGGTCCTTTAAAAAAAAAAGTATCCCGTACTTTCTTGCACTGTAAGATAGTCCAGGCTTGCCTTGTATCTTTCCTGCCCCAGTACCAGCCATTTCTCTAAGAAGCTCTGGTTTGTTGTATTAGACAGTGGTATTAGGAACAAAAATTGTGCTAAGTGTGCCGCTTGCCATGGTGGTGCTATCACTTCTAAACCTTCTCAACTGACATCAAGGAAATACGTGGCTGTACAGATCTTCCTTGACTTATGCTAGGGTTATGTCCTAATAACCCACTGTAAGTTGAAAATATTGTAAGTTCAAAATGCATTTAATACCCCTGACCTACCAAAATTATAGCTTAGTCTAGCCTACCTTAACATGTTGAGAACACTTGTGTTGGCCTACAGTTGGACAAAATCATTTAATGTAAAGCCTATTTTTTTTTTTTAGACAAAGTAAGTGCACATGTGTATGAGGGTGGGGATGCAGAGTGAAGGGGTGAGAGAGAATCTTAAGCAGGCTCCATATGAAGCCTGACCACAGGGCTCAATCTCACACCCTGAGATCATGACCTGAGCTGAAGTCAAGAGTCGGGCTCTCAACCGACTGAGCTACCCAGGTGTCCCAACATAAAGCCCATTTTAAACTACAGTGTTGGCTATCACATGTAAATTGATTGATTATGGTACTGAAAGTGAACAACAGAATGGTTGTAAGTGCATTGGTTGTTCACCCTCCTAATTGCATGGCTGATGGGGATTTGGGCTCACTGCCATTGCCCAGCATCACCAGAGATTGTCTTACTGCCTGTGGCTAGCAAAATTCAAAGTCTGGTTTCTACTGAATGCTTGCACAGCATCATGAAGTTGAAAAATCATATGTTGAGCTGTTGTAAATTGGGGACCGTCTATATACTAATCTGTGCATGTGTGTATCTATAAATAGTTCCTTATATGGCTCTCCATATCTATATTAAGCTAAACATGAGTTTATACTTATGTCCTCTGATTCTAATCTATTGCCACATGGATCACTGAAGCCTTTTTTCCATGCTTGCCTGGAACCTTTCACTTCAGGTGATTTTTAAATTTCTTTTCTATAATGAAAACATATTTTTATTGGGAAAAAATAGGGGAAAGAAGAAAAGCATGGTTCCTTAATTTTGATACTGTAAAAAGCTAATGTCAAATACTATTATGGCCTTGGTGATGGGTATTAAAGAGGGCACGTTCTGCCTGGAGCACAGGGTGATATGCACAAACAATGAATCATGGAACACTACATCAAAAACTAATGATGTAATGTATGGTGATTAACATAACGATAAAAATTTAAAAAAATACCATTATGGCTTCATTAGAAAGATGAAGTATATGCTCAAAAGAAGAGAAATGTTAGCAATATTCCAGATTAACCTATAGGAAGTTAATTTGCACTAAAATATCACTGGTTATCAATCACATGATAATTCTAGCAAACCTGATTTAAAATAAAGCTTAATATAAAGCGGAAAGCCGTGCATTTAGATGCCAATTAGTAACAACACAAAAATCTTTGCTGTTTGGTACATATGGGTAGTGTCTTTTCTGATATGTGTTGGTCAATATCAGTTTTCAAGACTTGGAACCACGTTGGAATTTATCCGCTTGGCCTTTTGTAGGATAGGACACCAGAAGAACATGAATTTGCACTCAGAATGGCTGAGTTCTAGGCCAATTACACAAGTTACTTCCTGGGTGTTTTGGACAAGACACCTGACTCTCTGATCCTGTTTCCTTATTTGTGAACTTGGATTATGTTCTTTACCCACTTGTCAATTCATCCATATCACTATTCACCAAAACACTGCAATTCTTGTTGTATTAACTAATGCTGTAATGCTAGCGATTGCAACAAATAAACCTCTAAATGTTAGCAGTATAACACAATACAAGTTTCTATCTTGTTCAAGGTAAACAGTCCACTATGGATCTTCCTGCTTAGCAGGAAAATGTAGACCTCAGTTCCACAAGTCATTCATCCACCTTTAACTCCTGGCTTCCAAGGACATTCCTGAGGTCATTTCCTAGCCAGCCAGCTACAAGAGGGAACCAACCTAGAGGATCCCACCGGGGAGGTGTTTTTGGCTCAGTCTGGAATAGCATACATCACGTCCTCTTACATCCTAAGATTAGAATTTCGTTGCAAGAGAGGCTGAATAATGCAGTTTCACACAGAACTCATTCTACCACAGCCATCTCAAGCAATGCTGGCTTTGGGGCTTCAAGAAAATGTTCTTTGAGCTTCTTCTGTGTTAGTTTTAAGGAATTTGCATTGCACCACCAATACTCTTAGTCAGGCCTGTTGGATCTAGGAAAGGCACATTGGAGAGTACAGTTTTAAAGGCAATTTTGGTCTTGATCATTTGGATGTTTCCAGCTGCAACTGTTTTAAACTGTAAGGACATTTCTTATCTAATACAACACAATGTTCCGAAGAATGATAGTTATAGAGCTTGTTAATTTAGAGGTTCAGGGGAGTCATTAAGAACCTAGATCTTCTTTCTCATTCTGCTTTGCCTATCCCCAGAGCATGAGCTTTGTGGTCGTTCTTGTCCACAGACCACACAACCAGATAGAACAAGATCTGGGGGAAGAAGCAGTTGCCTCTTTCTGTGCATCTCTTCTAAGAGTGAAGAAGCCTTCCCCAGAAGACCCCCAACAATCTCCTCTTAAGTCTTATTTCTCATGCCCGTGTCTCAATCAATCACTGGGGAGAGGAACGTAACACAATAATTAGCTTAGACCAATCTGGACTCACTGTGGGCCTGGGAATGGAGCCAGCCTCCTCTCTGAGAACATTGTCATGTGGGAATTTATGTGGGGTTTACTTTGTTAGTTTGTTTTGTTTTCTTTCGTTTTGAACAAGAGTTTCTTTAGGAAGAAGCATAATGTTATGGCAGGGATGTTTGGATGTTGGGCAGCTGACATTAACCTTGGGTATTGAGTTTTTTGGCTTGGAGCAAATTAGTTTCTGGAGACCATACTTTTCTGAAGGGAAAATAGACTCATTATCTGACAAAGGAATTGTTTTTTTGATTTGTAATCCATTTATGTTAATAGTTTTATAATATGACACAGAGGAAGTCCAATGATACTTGATATTTTAAAAATTACCTTTATTTCCTTAGGGTACAAATATTCTTCGGGAAAATCCACTATCTCCAATCGCCATTTTCTGTATGGGTAGGAAATGACAGACTGGAAATGGCTGAGTCTACGCAAGCATCTTTATTTAGTAAAAGCAATAGGACGTTTAGGTAGGATTTGCGTTAATTGATAACCAAAAATTCATCATAAATAAGACTGTGCATCAAATGTGGCTTAGAAGTTCAATCTCCTTGTCATGTTGCTGCACCCTATGTGCCTAAAACAGAAAATAAACACCATTCTCTTTCCAATCGTAAAATAGTCACACTGTGTATCCAAAAAAGGAACAGATAAGTGTAGGCATCCATTATTATACCATTTATAAGTAAATCCTCAGTACCAAATTTTTGCCAGAACTAGTATTTTCCTATGGTGGGATTTAAAATTAAGTTCTGGAGAAGATTTCAAACATCAAGGTTTTCCTTTCTCTTAACTTTTAGTTAGGTTCTCCTCTTGCTTCACCTCTGTATCACTTTGGTTCAGTCATTCCAGATCAATATGCCTTAGATTTACATCTGTAAACTCATGGAAAGTAATAAAATTGGACTAAGTGATCATTACCTTGCCCTTCCGCTATGATTCCATAATCTTCTGGAAGTTGAGTTCATGGGGTTCATTTGCTAGGTTTTCTACATTTTAACAAGGGCAAACTTGCATTCCCTGCTGGAGTCCCTGCCTTGCTTTCCCGTTTACCCTTTGCACAGTATCAAACAGAGAATCCCTGAGGGTTGGGAGTGGCCCAGCACACAGGAGAATGCGAGCTTTGGTGTTAGTCTGGGAAAAGATAGAGAGGCTGGAAAAATACTTGGAATATTGTGGCCACGGGAATAGCTGGACTGAAGATGAAAGACCGCCTGCCAAAACACAGTTCCATGCGGAGACTTATTGGACAGTGCACAAAGATGACATGTGGCTTTGTACACGTTCCATTTTCAATCATTTAAATAAAAATTTTCTAATTTGGGAAGAAGTAGATCATACCTTTTTTTTTTTAAAGATTTTATTTATTTATTTGACAGAAAGAGAGAGAGCACAAGCAGGCGGAGCAGCAGGCAGAGGGAGAAACATGTTCCCTGCTGAGCAAGGAGCCCGACGTGGGGCTCTATCCTAGGGCCCTGGGATCATGACCTGAGCTGAAGGCAGATGCTTAACTGACTGAGCCACCCAGGCACCCCTAGATCTTACTTCTTTTTTTAAAATCATCTTTTAATTTTTTTTTCTTAAATCCAAATGTAATACAGATCAATCAGTTGGCTCTACAAAAAAACCCTGAAGGATTTCCCCCAGTTTTGTTCCTTCCCTTTTGTCTTCCCTTCTTGCCTTCTTTCCAGTAGTAATTTTATTTTTTTTTTTTTTTTTTTTTTTTTTTTAATGTTCCTAGCAAGGCCTTCTTGAAATTACTCTGAAAAACTTATTTCTCTCTTCTGGTTGAACTCAGTAGTATACTTCTCTCATATTGTTTGTTATAAAGTTACACCTTTTCCAAAAGGTGTGGTGCTCATAATCAAATAGAGTTGGTGGTTATCAGCCTGGGATTTTAGTGGTGTTACGGCACCCAGAGAGAAACCTACTCCTAAAGGACAAGTTGCTCATTAATTTCAGGTCTGACCATGAAAATGCATCCTATTTCCTGACAAGGCAGTTCTCCCATCAGATCGTGGAAAAGAAAGAATCTTATGAAGCCAATTGTTCTGTGGAAGTGAGCATCAGATTCACTATGGAAGAGCTCTACTGTAGTGGGAAAGCATTAGGGAGGTCGCCCCGTGTTACAACTCCACATTTATTGTTACATCATCAGATACCAACATTGATATCATCACAGACAGCAACAGAAGATAACACTCCCTAGCTCTGTCTTTGCCCCGTTCGGTCGAGAGAAAGAGATATGTTAAGTACCAATAAGAGGGGCGCCTGGGTGGCTGAGTCATTAAGTGTCTGCCTTCTGCTCAGGTCATGATCCCAGGGTCCTGGGATCAAGCCCCGCATCGGGCTCCCTGCTCAGCGGGAAGCCTGCTTCTCTCTCTCCCACTCCCCCTGCTTGTGTTCCTACTCTTGCTGTGTCTCTCTGTCAAATAAAATCTTAAAAAAAAAAAAAAGTACCAAGAAGAGGACTTGGGGAAGAGGCAGAAGGGTCACATAAAATCACGGTCTATCCCAGCAGGGAGGAGGATTGTACCACTGACATTGTTAAAATGACAATGCATGGTGATAACACAAAGCAGACCAAATTTTAGTCAGTTTTATCATTTTTTAAAATTTTCTACAGCCAGTGCCATTACTGCCTACACCTGAGGTAGAGTGCTCCTACTGCCCTACCCTCTCCCACACTTGCTATACCACTGCTCTCAACACTTGGAACTGTGATTTCTGAGTAACTTTACATCCTGCGTATCCAGTGGTGCATATTGCTGAAAAGATTGGGGTGGGTTTGCAGTCAGTATGGAATCACAATACGGAAGACTGAGTTGTTCCGCTCCTATGATTATGCCTGCCCCCTATGAGGCCCCCTTACCCCCACGCAGAATGGTATCAAAATCGAGGGGAGAGAAATGGAAGGGCCTGACCCCTGATGTAACAGGGCCTGCATACAACTTAATTCCAAATAGAGTTCTCTTGCTGAGGAAAACAGGTTCCTTAAAAAAAAAAAAAAAAAAAAAGAAGTGAAATGGCATTAGACAACAGACAAACTCAGACTATTTATAAGTGTGTTTGACATTCAAAAATTTGGTCTTCAGCCTGTCAAACAAGGTGAAGGA
Source organism: Callorhinus ursinus (assembly GCF_003265705.2). NCBI lineage: Eukaryota > Metazoa > Chordata > Mammalia > Carnivora > Otariidae > Callorhinus > Callorhinus ursinus. Next base: position 6,486,869 of record NW_027397084.1, read on the forward strand.
TTCCACTGTGACCTTTGGGAAATTTTCAGCCTTTTAGCCAGGAAAATCGGTATAAACAAAATGAGTTAATATTCAAATGGAAAAAATAAAAAAAAAGCTTCCTATGACCATTCACATTTATACATAAACAACACATCTCTAGAACACATGTAGACTAAACATCTAGAGATTTAGTTATCTTGTTGACATAGGCAAAATCAATAGGCGTTTATAGAAACTGTGAAGAAATCTTTCTGTGGGTCTTTGTCTTTGGCAAAGTGGCCCTCCTTTGCTGAGCAGCTGTGAAACTTAGGGCAGTCTTTATTCTGTTGTACTGACATAATCTATGCCTCCCTCCTACACAGACTGCAGTCTTCGTGAGGGCAATGCCTGTTACCCTCTGGTCTCATACCTTCAGTTGCTAGCAGGAAACCTCACATACAATAAACACACAATAACGTAATAGCTACTTGACTCATCCCAGAATGGCTCTCCCAAACTGAGAGACATATTAAAAAGAATAAATAAAAACTAAGGAAGATAGAAGTATAAATGTCGCTGAAGATAAGACACAACAAATTACCTTTTGAGCCAGAGGTTTAGTCCTTGTGGTTGATGACATGGGTCTGTACTCCTGTTTGCCTTGTGTCTACTGTCCTTTTATTGTTGTTCCTAAGCATCGCCTTGGCCCTTCTAGCTGCCCTGTCACCAGCCTCAGCCCTCCTGGTATTATCGGATTATCTGCATCTTGGAGTTTACCTTTCCCATTCTCACTTCTGTGCGTTTCTGAGAACTGTTTCTCTTTTTGATGATTTTCAAGGTCTAAACAAAGTTTATTAAAGCTGGAGTATATTCAAGGGCAGGAATAGCAAAAGATGAGGCTGAAAGAATGAACAAGTATGTGAATTAAAGAAGCCTGGAAACTTGGTTCCTTCAACATGCTGACCAAACAGACGCTTCCTGAATAACCAAAATGTGCAAACCCCTCCTATGCCAGTTGTACAGGGTTGCTACTTTCATGGAGCTTATACGGTCGGGGCAGTTAAAGAGTTGGAGTGTTTTCCTCAGACGTATGTGGAGCCACTGAAGTGTTACAGGAACAGATTGGGTTTTAGAATACAGCTGGGCTGACGTGTAAAGAATGAACTGGAAGGTTAAAAGTGAAGACTGGCTGATCTTTACAGGAGGCTGAAACAGTTGTTCGAGCCATGACGAGAGCAGCCTGGACCAGGATCGCACGGACAGGAATGGTGGACGATGAAAGGGTTCGTGAGTTACCTACAAGTGAGAAGAGAAGTGATCTGGTGATGGAGTCAGTGTAGATGTGTATACTAAAAACAGGTAGTGGACCCCCTGAGTGCACCTTTAAAGATAAGCAAGAAAGCAATGACAAAAGCATTTCTGCTCTCTTTCAGGGGTGGTGGTAACAGAGCATAACAGGTATCTGGACTCTGGACACAGACACATCCAGGTTCAAGTCCCTTAACTCCCTACTCTGTCACCTCCGAGTGCTATTGGCTTGGCCAACTTATTTAACCACTGTACACTTTAGCCTTCTCATCTGTAGCCGTGGGGTAAGAAAAGCTCACACCTTGCAGGCGACTGTGTGGATTCAGTGGGATACTGAATGTAAATATTCAAATACATTAACAGAAGCAGGATGCACATTATATGGGGTTCTATAGGAATTATTAGATGTGCTTCTTGCTTTCAAAATAGCTAAAATGAAAGGAAGTACATAATTACTTGAAAGTAAAACATAGATAATTAACTTAAATTAATTTGCATATATTTAAAAGCTGTATCTAAATATATGTAGATATATTTAGATATTATTCATATGATTATAGACACTAGAAGGGATATAGTTTGGGGGGAGAAATTTACAATAATAGGCAGAGAAACAGCTTCGTTGAATGTTTACTGTAAGCTACATATTATGCTTATTATTTTATATTCATTAATTCATTAATTACTAAGGAATCCTTGACATAAATATCTCTTACTCACTATTACAGATACCAGAACTGAGGTTCAGAGGATTAGGAATGACTGGAATTTGAAGGCAGGCTTGCCTACTTCAAAGCCCCTCTTCATTCAGATATTCAGGCTGCTCTGCATTTCTGTGTTCTTAGCCTATCCTGGATATTTCCTTGTTATAAAAAATTGTCTATCTGTTGACTTTTCTTACTTCGCCTATTCATGTATCCAGGGAAAATATTCCACTTGCCTATGTCAGATTTGCCCCAGGAGAGAAAGGGCCTTTGCTTAAAGATTTCCCTTCTCTTAGTAGGAAGGGAAGGCTTTGTATAACAAGCAGAATTCAAAGGTCTTCTCTTCAGGAAATGGATGTAAAAGGAAGACATTGGAATAGGAGACTTAAAAGGAAAAACATGATATACACAATATTGTTTTCAGGTCCTGTGAGATTTCATTCAATTTACATCTCATTCATTTAAGCTTTGGTCTGTTTGGTCAAGGGAGCAAACTTAGTAATTAGTTCTCTCAATTTTTTAGTCATTTCTTGTTTTATGAAGTATAATGCTTTCCTGATGAAAAGACAGCCTCCAGCATATATTTCTTTAAAAAAAAAACAAACCATATATACATACACACGTGCGCAAATTCCATATTTTTACACTTCTATCAAAGTAAAATCTGGGGTGCTTGGGTGGCTCAGTTGGTTTAAGCCTCCAACTCTTGGTTTCTGCCCAGGTCATGATCTCAGGGTCAGGGAATTGAGCCTCAATGTGGGGCTCCTTGCTGAGCTGGGAGTCTGCTTGTCCCCCCTTCCTTCTGTCCCCCCCCAGCTCATGCTTACTTTCTCTCTGTAAAGTAAATAAATAACTCTTAAAAAAATAAAATAAACCACATACACATACGTAATTCCATATTTTTACACTTTTACCAAAGTAAAATCAAATAGTGCATAGACCCTATGATGAAAAGCAAGGATCCCTATTCCATATCTTCTTCCTGCTCTCGGTCCCGCTCCCGAGGGACAACCCCCATCATTTCTTCTTGAAGATTTCTCCGTATCTTTAAACCATATTTATAGAGCTCTATTCCAGGATTAACCACAGTAGACTAAAGTGTCTTTTTATTGCTTCTTTAATGTTCCCACCAAATTAAGTCAATTTGTTTTATAAAACAACTTTTAATTATAGTTACATCTTTATAATACAGTAAATGTACACTATTAAAAATATTAAAATGTTTTCAACTGTATATAATCAATGGCAATAAAAATAGCTACCATTTACATTTATCATAATATAATTTTAGTGCTAAATGGATTTACTCGAATTTATTTAACCATCCCCCTGTTGGTACATACTTGGCTTAACTACAAATTTCTCCCTTTGTAAATGATGCTGAATAAACAAAACTGTTGCTAAATTTGAGCACACACATACTTTGTTTCCTAGACAAAATTTCCTGGCCCAATTTTTTTAAATGTGTTTGTTTGTTCATTTTCATTTTCATTTGTGAAACATTTTGTTAAACTTCCAGAAAGTCTGCACCAATTTATTTTTCTACCACAACATAAATCAGCAAATTTTTCTATAATGGGTCAGATAGTAAATATTTTAGGCTTATGGGCCAAAAGGCAAAATTGAGAATATTAGACAGGTATTTGTATAACAAGAGACAAATACACATTTCCACACATTTTTAATTAATGTAATTCAAAATAATAATAATAACATACAATTTTTATAACTTGAAGCTGCTAATGAAAAGAATGAATTTATTTTTTGGGTAATAACATTTTGTTCAATTGGATATGGTAGGCAGAATAATGAATGACCCATGAATATGTCAACATCCTAATCCTATGTCCTTTATGCTATATGGCAAAAAGGAAGTTGCAGATATAATTGAGGTTATGGATGTTAATATAGGGATAGCAGCTTGGTTTATCCAGGTGGGCCTATTCTAATTAAACAAGCTCTTAAAAACAGAGAGAATGCTTTTAGGCTGAAGTCAGGGAGATGCCGGGGAAGGAGAAATAGAGATTGGAAGCATGAGAGAGAGCAAACCTGTGGCTGGTGGAGGCATGGAAAGCATGAGAAAGAATGTGGGAAGTATCGAGGAGCCCCAGACTGGCCCCTGGCTGACAGAAATAAAGGAAACGAGGGCCCCAGCTTTATAGCCATTGGAATTGCGATTGTCTAACAGTCTGAGTGAGCTTAGACATGGAAGCATTTCCAGAGCTTACAGAAAGGAACACAGCTTTGCTGGCACCTCGATTTTGGCCTTGTGAGATTTTCAGCTGTGAATCCAGGTGAGCTATGCTGTAACTCAGACTTCTGATTCATAAGGCTGTGAAGAAATAAGTGGGTATTGTTTTAAGCTACTAGTTGTGGTCATTTGTTATAGCAGTGATAGAAAATTCATACTTTGGGGTTTCAAATTTAGTGTTCTCGATCATTAAAATTGATTACAAATGTGCATCTGTAAATGTTGATCTGTAATGAGATTTTGTGTATATTTCATCTATGAAATGTCTTTTCCCACAGAGAGGTACTGATACTGATAACCTTCCACGAATGTAGTATTTTAATAGAATATATTCAATCTCTTGGAAGAAATTGATGGATTCTGTTAGGTTCTCGTCTTGATATTTGCTTTTTAACATGTCATTACATTGCAGAGGAATCATGTCCAACTGAAGGTACAGCAGAAGCTTCTTGGTTGCACCATTCAATGGATTATAAAATATGTACATATCCCTTGCCCATTCATGAAGGTAAGAAAAATGCTGCTGTAACTATAGTTTTAGCTCGGAACTGTGGTTTAGCCCACTTTACAATTTGTGTAAAAATGGAGATCCAGCTTATCGTTTTAACTTTTGACAGCACTGGTCTTATAAAGCACTTTGTTATTACTTGCTATTCAACCAAAATCAGTGTTATGGAAATGATTACACTGAAGTATACATTACAAAGGTAAGCACTCTGCCTGTTTCTTAAGGAACATTATCAAGTCCATAGCAAATGTGAATTTCAAAGTTGCTCTATGTTTGATAATAGTGGCTGAAAAAAAATTAAATTCTTGGTCCTAATTTCAAAATCATCCAAGTGACAATGGTTAAATCCACAAGAGTACATGAAGTTCATTATTGACACAACTGGTTCGACAACATAGATTCAAATACTTTTGGCAGAGGACCTGCAGATGAATGATACAATGAATAACCATAGGCTTTAAACACCTTACCTTTTCATAAGCTTTGTGAATTTGTGGGGGGAAAAAAGCCCTTTTTTTGCTTCACACATATTTTTACCACTATCAGTTTTAACACATCTTAGCCGATTCCACTTCAGGTTGTTGTGTATGAGTGTTTTCTCAACTTCTTTGAAACTATTTCCACCTGTACTTGCTCCACACAGATTATTCACAAAGGTCACTTTTCAGTCACTCCAAATGCATCATTGACTTCACTAATAAGCAACAACCAACCAGTATTGTCAATATCTTTTGACTAATGAAGAGCCAAGGAAAACCACTCAAGATAATTTGCCTTGTTTTTAATTGACTATTGATGTTGCTTCCAATGTTTTCAACTCTTTGAGCAACTGTTCTTGCCAAATAGTTGACAATCTTAACTACTTTCTCTGGCTACATTTCTTTAATTGATAAGTCAACATCAGTAAATGTGTTCTCTTGTTTGGCTAATAAATGAGCTGCTCAGAAATTTAGTTGCAGCCTCATTTTTGTTTTTTATTTTTGTGAAGAAATTCTGTTGTAATGAGACGTTTTATTTAAATGTTTCTACTTTTTTCCCGATTGTTGTTTTCCCATGAATTGGGAGATGTAAATGCGTAGTATGGAAATATCAACACTTATTTAGCATTGTGATAGTGTCCTTGCTTAATACAAAGATATGTTGCCATCTAATTTGATAATGAAATAATCCACACTCTACTGTACCTTAAGACTGAATTATTCAAAGTCCACTATTTTCTTCTTTTTACAACACATACATGAGTAATAAAACAAATGTTGTGGTGCAGCGATAGGCATAGCACCAGAAATATTGTAGAATTATAACTGTGATTTGTAGTGAACCAAGCAGCTGTGCAAAGCAGTGAGCATGCAACATACGGTCTGTGTCACAACTACTCAACTCTTGTTGGAGCACAAAAGCAGCCCCAGGCAATGGGTAAATGAATGAGCCTGGCTATATTCTAATAAAACTTTAATTAGGGACACTTAACATTTAAGTCTTATATAATTTTCACATGCCATAGATTACTACTTTTCTTTTGATTTTACTCCAGCAGTTTAAAAAGGAAAAACTCATTCTTAGCTCGTAATCTTTATAAAAACAGAAAGAAGTCTGGATTTGGCTTTTGTGCTGGAGTTTGCAGACCCCCCATACTAGAGGAATATGTTTTAATAAAAAAATCAAAATATTTAGATAAGCTGAAACCATGAAATATTCACCATCTCTGTCTTTTTGTGATTTACTTCAGTGGGAAATAGTAGGGAAGAATGGGTATTATGGAGGTGAAAGGAAAAGACATGTTCACTTCTTTCTCAGGGCACATCTGCTTACAAACAAACTAATAAACTAAATTCTGTGTCTAGTATGAATAGGGGCACTAGAATAATGTAGATGAAAAGTGACATTTGGATGTCTTCCCCTTATGTTTTCTTTTTAAGTGGGGGGAAAAGCTTCAAATCAAGAATGTGAGAATGTTTGTGGAGAAAAACATCACACATCTAGAAATAAAGGAATCATTCCCACCATGATTCTCTGTGGTTACTATGTGACTTCTGTTTTTTATCATTTGCACAAATGACAAAATTTGTCCTGTCATTTTTATTCATATTCTTCTCTAAAAGTACAAATAAGGAAAATTTATTTACATTAATATCTAAGTCCTTATTTTGATATCATTTTCAAAATGATATCATAAAAATAAAAGAGCTGTTTGTTCCAAAGTGGGGCTTTAAGCAGAGATGGAGCCGCTTAGTGTTTAAAGCATTGGAATGGGAGACCTGGTAGCTGCTGCCATTCCACTTCCATCATTGACCCACCTACTCCTAGAGCCCTCCCTGTTCCCCTCTAAGCCTGTCTTTATGTAGTGATGTAACACTGCATTTGTTAATGATGTTAATTATAAGTAATATATATGGGACCCTTATTAAGAGCCAGGATCTTTGCATATACTGTTTTACTTAACCCTCACAAAAGTCCTGGGTGGGCAGTATCAATTGTTATACCTTTCCAGAAGAATTGAGGCTCCAAGAGGATACGTTACTTTCTTAAGGTCTCATAGCCACTAGATGGCAGAGCCTGGATTCAAATTCAGGTCTATCTTGCCTATATCATGATTCTGAAGAGAAAGCAGATAAGGCAAATGAAAAAATCACAACTATCTAAAAAGAATTAGCCTGCCATTAAGTGATCTATCATTTCCTTCAGCTCTCAATTATTAATTAGTTAGGCATCCAAGACAAGAGTCAATTATAATGACAAGTATTTCTACTGTCAATGGAACTGTTATTTGGTAGCCTCTTCTGAAGTTAAATCTCAGATAAAATGTGTAATAGACAGAACATATTGATGTAGCTTCCTGGTTAAAATATAAATACTATTTTGTACTATGCAATCCAGTTGATTGCAATAAATTGAGTATATAATAATTATTTCAGAATCAAAATGATCTTTTGAGTGGCCATGTTAGGTTGCAAGACCATCAACAGAAAACTCAGGGTCTTGGATGCCTTGTCGTTTCTTATAAGAAATTTTACAGGGTAGAATTCAGTGTTTGGTTGGTCAGATAAAATATGAAACAATACTCTTTTTATTTTTCAGAGGTCTCCATGGATAGCACTTCCAATACCCCCAGTTGGAAGGGTGGGCCTCTCCATTCAATATTGATTGATTACCTCATTTAGCATAGGTTAGCTCCTCAACAAATATGTTGATTTGATTTAAGAAAATCTATTTTATGAAAACTCTATGTTCTACAATGGGTGATTTATACTTTACAGTGCTTCCTTTCTTCATAAAAGCAATTGACTTTTTGCCCTCTGTTTAAGGACTGTCATTCGATTGTGTTAAAGATGACCACAGAATGGATCAAACAGAATCAGTACATGAAATGAAGACTCATAAGTCTGAATGATGGTGTAAATGTGAATATGAGTTGTTGAAGATGACTTGAAATAATATTCAAAGCTGTGATAAAAAATTCAGTGAAGTCCAACATATCCTTTTAAGAATATCATTAAGTGTTTGAGGGATTAAAAGACTCTATAGTTTTAGTGTAGTGAAAATGTACATATTTCACAAAGTAAAGTCTTTCCTCCCAATACATAGGCTTTGCGCAAATCTCTGACTTAAAAAAATGTGGATAGCTATCATTCTGGTGCAATCTTGCCCATGTTGGAGACAGAGGTATACTGATACCATAATGGGAGGAAATCAATAGTAGCAAGGCCAGATAAAGTAGATATTAACTAAATGTTAATGAAAGATATTAACTAAATGTTAGTTAATATCTTAGACCGATATTAACTAAATGTTAATGAAAGTAGAACAATTTACAATGTACTTATTCTGGGACAGACATGGTTTTAAGGATGCTCTAAATATTATTTATTTAATGCTTTCCATAATACTGGACTCTGAAAAATCTGGAAAGTTATTGTCACTAATTAAGTGGTTGGTTGGTTATATAAAGTCTATCAGTCAGTTTCCATAAAACAAAGAAGAATCACCACTAGCTATACCCAGTTTGAACTTTTTGTTTTAACAGATTCTAATGATTTGTAATAAAATATTAACACATTTTAATGTATTTAATCAGTCATATTAAAGACAACTAATAATCATATTATATAAGACATGATTGGAATTCAGTGAGAATGAACATATAGATTATTGGTATAATTTTGGCACTCCCTGTCATAGCCCCCATTGTTGAAATATACTCTTGTATGAGATTTTGTAATTTCTTTTTCTTCTTAAATTTGAATTCCCTTCATCAGCACTGCAAAGAGAGTGGATATTTCTCATTCAGCAGGTTGAGAAAAATCTTTTCATCATGAGAGCATTCAATGCATTTATCAACTGCATTAAAAATTCTTATTCCTCGTGTATAAATTGAAATCTTACATCTCACATGTGTTCCATCTTTTGCCTCCCATGTTGATTATAGCCTATTAATTGTTCACATCCTGCACTACCACATGATTGCTTTGCTTTTCATTTTTATCTGTTTTCTTTTTTAAAATATTGTCCATCTGCCTTCTTTGATATGGAAGTGGTTTTTGTTGAAAAGTCAATTTTAGATATCCTTTAATGTTTTGTCACTGTTTTTCTATAGTTTCTCTGAGCTATTTCATAAATTTTAGTCCATTTAATACTTTGTAGTATATTAAACTTTGATTTAGTTAATAAGTTTTCAGAACTTTCTTGTTATAAAAAATAGTCTGTTTAAAGTTGAAATAGGTCTTTTAATGTTAGCTAGAAATTGCAAACTTATTTATGAACAACATGCATTCAGAAATGCACACAAATCTTATAGTTATTACCCATCTATTATCTTTTCTGTCAATATTTATAAATTAACAGGAGCTGTTTTTGCCTGATCATTGGATATTTGATCGGAGGGTAAGTCATTCCCATGGAAGCTTATGAAAATATTGTTCCTTCATAGAAAATAGCTGCTATCTTCAAAGACTACTTAACTTACATTGTCTTTAATCCTCGTGGCCACCCCACCAAGTAAGTATTTTTTAGTGCCATTTTGTAGCAGACTCGGAGAGGTCATCTTATAATAATTATCTGTGCTTGGACTTGAACTGAGATCTGCCTGATGTGAAAACCTACCATTTTTCTACACCAGGCTGCAAAAGAACCCAAAATCTCAGAAGGAGAAATAAAACTATTCTATGAGAAAATCAGGTTGCCAGGGGCTGCAGAATCCCTATCCGTCATCATCCCTCCAGGCATGGGGCCGGCCGCACAATTATGCAGAAAATAAATCATAATGTAGAATGGGCATTGGTACCTAACTGGAATCCCATAAATGTTTGAATTGCTAAAAGAACTCATGTGGAATATTCTTCAACTCCCACTTCAATCTTGGCTTTGATTGCTTTATTCTTGACAGAAATGTCCACAACATGTGTTTAGCCATCCTTTAAAAGAGCATTCTCCCATAGTCTTTAAAAAGAGTCAATTTTCCACAGCTTTAATTCACACCGAGTTTTCAGTTGCATACTCACTATATAAACAAGTGTCTAGGATAACCAATTTTTCTATTAAAATTTTCTTGAAAATTCTGCAATAAGCAATTTCTTTTTTAATTTTTTTAAAGATTTTATTTATTTATTCATGAGAGACAGAGAGAGAGAGAGAGAGAGGCAGAGGGAGAAGCAGGCTCCCAAGGAGCAGGGAGCCCGATGCAGGACTCGATCCCAGGACCCTGGGATCATGACCTGAGCTGAAAGCAGACGCTTAACCATCTGAGCCACCCAGGCGCCCTGCAATAAGCAATTTCTGATAGTGCCTGTATTAGGAAAGCTTACCATCTCCTTTTGGGTTGACAGTATCCAACAGCAAGATAAATCTGGGCAAAAGTACCGTAATTTAGGACAATTGGTGAAGGAAAATGTGGCTAGACAGCATTTTTATATTTTAGCACATTTTAGTTACTCACTTTAATCTTTTATTTTTATTTATTTATTTATTAAGATTTTGTTTATTTATTTGACAGAGAGAGACAGAGCGAGAGAGGGAACACAAGCAGGGGGAGTGAGAGAGGGAGAAGCAGGCTTCCCGCGGGGCAGGGAGCCCGATGCGGGGCTGGATCCTAGGGCCCTGGGATCATGACCTGAGCCAAAGGCAGACGCTTAACAACAACCACCCAGGCGCCACCCCTCACTTTTATCTTTTAAAATTTTGGTAGCTTTTACTCTCCTTTACCTAAAACAAAAAGCGTTTTTTTTTTCATTATTCAGCAACATCTGGTGATGGCAATAATAACAATGAAACTATGCAAGACATGCTTCAGAATATAGAGCGGTGGTACTCAAACTATGGACCTCAATTAGTCAGCCAAGCATTACCTGGGAGCTTGTGAGATGTGCAAATTCTCAGGCTCCACCCTAGACCTCCTGAATCAGAATCTCTGCAGAGAGTCTGGGGCAGGGCCCTGGCTTCTGTGTTTAATCAAGCCCTGCAGGTGATTCGGATGCCTGCTAGAGTTTGAGGCGCATTGCTGTGGAACACTGCTACATGAGGTCCTCAGACTGGCTTGAATGCAGAATCATATCTCATTAGTGGGGCACCTGGGTGGCTCAGTCGGTTCTCTTGGTTTCGGCTCAGGTCATGATTTCAGGGTCCTGAGATCGAGCCCCTCATTGGGCTCCATGTTCAGCATGGAGTCTTCTTGTCCCTCTCCCTCTTCTCCTTCCCCTGCTCTCTCTCTCTCTCTCATAAATAAATAAAAAATAAAAAAAAAAATCTCCCTAGACAACCAACTCCAATATATTCCATACATATCTCCTGTCCTAAAATTGTCGATGTTCTTTTACTGTGAACAAAAAGGACTCTCTGAATTTGATGATTTTATTTATTTTTTTGTTTTATTATTTATTTAAAAAATTTATTTTATTATGTTATGTTAATCACCATACATTACATCATTACTTTTTGATGTAGTGTTCCATGATTCATTGTTTGCGTATAACACCCAGTGCTTCATTCATTACGTGCCATCTTTAATACCCATCACCAGGCTAACCCATTTGCCCATCCCCCTGCCCTCTAGAACCCTCAGTTTGTTTTTCAGAGTCCATAGTGTCTCATGGTTCGTCTCCCCCTCCAATTTCCCCTCTTCATTTTTCCCCTCCTACTATCTTCTTCTTTTTTTTTTTTTTTTTAACATACAATGTATTATTTGTTTCAGAGGTACAGGTCTGTGAATTTGATGATTTTAAATCTAATCGTGCCATTTCATATATATGGAAAACGAAACCTAGAGAGGAATGGAAATAATAGTTCACTGATGGGCTAAGTCTACTGACTACGGGTCCTTTATCTTCTCCAGATGGTGTGGTGGAACTCGTGCCAGCCCTTCCAGGGTTGGTATGTGATACCTCCTTTGCTGGTCTTGCCAAGTGCTAGATTATCCACTTCTCTTAATCTTTTGGAGTAAAGCACTGCTGGCTTCATCAACACGCAGCCAGGGAATTCATTACACCTCCATCAGTTTGCATTGAGACTAGAATTAATTTATAAGATAATAAGCGGTGATGAAAGTAGCATTGATTAGTAGGAGTCACAGGTCTGCTACTCAGCCCTGGTATAACTATGTATAAATTGTGACTTTTGATAGTCCACTGACTGCTCTGAGGCTTAGTTTATTGATATGAGAAATATGAAAAACAACGAATTAGCAAGTTTAAGTTGTCTTGAATTCTACCTCAATGATTCAGTAATCCCTTCAGTTTCTTGGGTGGTTGGAATGCAGTCATCAGACAAGTTTGCTTTGATGGGCAGAAGGAGTCAGGCAAGGAAAGGTTCAGCATGAAGGGGAAGTCATTGGAGATACACCATGCAGGCAGGTGCCCAGAGACAGCACCAATCCTCATCCCTGGCTTGTGAATGGACTCTAATAGGGCCATCAAGGCAAAATCCTTTCATGGACTCTTTTCTGTAAGCATTAGTGTTGATGTGCCTGTTACCACTTCCTTGTTTGAATTTTAGGAATATATGTACTATCCACTCACCATGATTTCTGGCCCCATTAGGGGGATTCTTGTTCCCTTTTCCCCTTCCTGAAATGTGTTGGGCACAGGCAGTGCTGGGGACACTGGCAGCAGCTATCCCCAGGCACAACAGACTTCCCTGGCATGCTTCATTTAGTAAAAATAGTTCTGGCACTACATAAAACCTTTCATCCTTGAGTCTTAAATTATTTCACAAACATTTATTCTTATAGAATTCCTGCAAGGCACACGTTATAGAGTCACAGATTCATGAAGACTTGGAGATGAAGGGAACTTCAGAGATCATTCACTTCAAATCACTTCATTTTCAGGTGAAAAAATTGAAATCCCAAAAGGTGAACTGACTTACCCAAGTAGTTCTCTTCTTTAAAATGTGAAAGCAGTAGGTGGATGATTCCAAGCCATAGAATGCATTTTAAATTATTGTATGAATTAAACTTTAGATTTTATTTACTCTAGCTTTAGGAGGAAATTCAGTCCATCTTTTTAAAGGCAGCCCTAAGGGGATAGAGAAGTGGGTAGAGATGGGTTAATAAAATGATGTGTCAGTCGTGAGTGATAATTTAAAGTAGTATACAAGTGAGCAGAAGAAACAAAGTTATTTTTACTCATTTAATTTGACGGTGTAGAATGGAAAAAATCGCTAGAAATGAATCTCTCTTTACTGAATCTGACAACCTCTCCTCCTATCTTTAATCCTAGATAGATCCAACCCCCCTTTACAACTTTGTCACCCCCTTTTCTCACTTCTATATATTAATCATCTGCCACTTTAAGGGATGAAGAAATTTCAGGGCGCATGGCTGACTCAGTCAGTAGAGCATGCAACTCTTGATCTTGGGGTTGTAAGTTCGAGCCCCACATTGGGTGTAGAGATTACTTGAAAAAATAAAAATCTTTAAAAAGTAAAGGATGAAGGAGTTTGGAAGGGGAATAAGGAAATTGACCCAGAAAGAGACCTGCTGATCCACAAGGAGAAGTGCTGGGAAGATCACCATGGAACATTTTGCACCTGTTCAAAGAAGGGACAATGACAGAAAAGCTACTGAGATAATATTGATCCCATGGGTGCAAGGCATTTTCAGAGATTCAAAGCTGCCACTTTAGAGTTCACAGGCAGCTGGAAGATACCATATGTATATTTAACCCTACCACAAAGTTAATGAGACTAAATGCACAATAGTGGTACAAATGAAGTGCTATAGGAGCACATGGAAAGCATAAGACTTTGAAATGGGTGGGTTTGAAAAGACTGAGGAAAGAATTCAAAGTGACGCTAGAAAAAAATGGTTGGTAAAAATGAGACTGATAGGGAGGGGACATTCCAGATAAAAAGGAATATATTTGGGGCTCCTGGGTGTCTCAGTCGTTAAGCATCTGCCTTGGGCTCAGGTCATGATCCCTGAGTCCTCGGGATCGAGTCCTGCATCGGGCTCCCTGCTCTGCGGGAAGCCTGTTTCTCCCTCTCCCACTCCCCCTGCTTGTGTTCCCTCTCTCGCTGTGTCTTTCTCTGTCAAATAAATAAATAAAAATCTTTGAAAAAATAAAAAAGAAATATATTTTCTCAGAAGCATCATGTTCTTTCTTTCCTGAAAGACAAAGACGAAGAGAAGAGAGTCTCAGGGATGCATGGCAGTATTATGGTACAGCCGAAGGACTAATTTGTGGGAAGTAATGCAAGCAAATGAAGATATGAATCATGACTGTTGACAATGAGAAAGTTCTACTGGAGGGAACTTATTTGGAGCATTTGGGGAGAATTTACTGCTGGATGGATGGATAAAATGAAGAAGGGGGAAATAGGCTTACATTACAGGGAAAATGGAGAAATATTGAGATCAGGTAGTATTTATTTGGAAATATTGAGACAGGAAGTCTGCAAAGGCCCCACTTCATTTTGTGTAATACAATCAACTAAGAACAGCATTGACAGAACATTAGATGACATATGGCTTTGAACAGACCATAAAATGACTTTACTTCTCTAAATTCTTTGGGCTGGCTTTTTAAAGCCTTATTTTCTAAGAGATATGGTTGAGTCTAGAAATGTATATCTCAAAGAATAATACAATAGAAGAGATCTGATTGATGGCCTAAGAAAATGAGGAAGAGTTAGGGTAATGCAATAAATCTGAGTCAACGATGGTAACAGTTTAAGATAAATGTGGTATGTCCCCCTTGAAATCATAGCAGGTTAGAGCAAATAGTGACTTTAGGAATTATTGATATGTGTAACAGCATAGATGAGTCTCAAAATAATTATATTGGGTGAAAGAAGCCAAACCTCCCTCCCCTGCTGCAAAAGAGTACATACTTTATGATTCCATTTATGTAAAACTCTAGAAAATGCAAACTAATCTACAAGGACAGAAAACAGATATGCTTGAGGCTGCTTGGGGATGGGGGCAGTATAGGATAGATTATAAAGGGGCATAATGAAACTTTTGGATGTTATGGATATGTTCGCTCTCTTGATGTATAGTTCAATAGGAGTATGCATGTGTCATAAGTTATCAAATTGTCCACTTTGTACATATGCATTTTCATGTATGCCAATTATACTTCAATAAAGTAGTTTAAAAAAAGAGATAACATGACTGACAGAAAATCTATTTGCACCCAGAATATATAGTAATTTGGCAAAACCTTCCTTGGATAGCACCTAAGAACATATGCCTATCTGACACAGGATATCTCTTCTTCCTGTGGAACAGGGGAAATTACTAGTGATTTTTTAAAAAAGAAATATGACTTTTATATCTCTATAAAAATAGAGTATTTTTGCAATTCATTGGTAGAGCGGGAAGGCTCTGGACCTCTTTTTCAGGATGACTGTTCTCTGATTCCAGCTATGGCTCTGACTTACTCTGTGATTTTGGAACTTTATCTCATCTTATGACATGCAAAATGGAAATGAAAATATCTATGCCACGCTTCACAGACTTAAAAAAAGATGAAATTATTTAGAAATATTTAGAATACTTTTGTTGGTACTGTGCAAGCCTGTGGGGTTACAAAGGTAAGTAGGATGTGTTCCTTTCTCTCTAGATGAGTGTATTTTTCTCTCTCCCTATAGACAGACAGAGAGGTAAGTAGATAGATAGATATGGATGCAAATCAAGTGTAAGATATTCTAAATTTTATAATCATGTTGTGAACAGACTACAGTAGAAGTAGAGTAAAGGAGGAAGGATCTAAATATCTGAGGGTGGAGTAAGTAACATCTCAGTTGTTTTTGAAGAAAGCGTTCAACAGAGAAAGGGCTATAAAGATTCCATGAAGAAATATGTGCAAAACATACAGACATACGGGACATAGTACTTGGGAGATATCTTAAAATTCATTGTTCTTGGAGGAGAGGTTAAGTGTGGGAAAATTTTGAATGATGAATCTGAGGACAGTTTAGGGCAATATTGAGATGGGCCTTCCATGCTACCTTGGAGAATTTAGACCAGAATGAACCTGTAGAGTTTCTAAGAATGAAAGTTTGTAATCAGTATAAAAGTAGCATAAATATATTTTGTACTAGACAGGTAAAAAACAGGTGAATATACTAGAAAAAAATCAGTGAAGAAACAATTTTTTGACTAAATATTTGACTTTTATGATGGATACTTTTGGAGTTATATAAACAAGAATTGATACAGGAGTGTCACAAAAATATTCATAATTTTATTTCCTGTTAAAATTCTTTTGCAATGTAAGTCTAGATTCATTTTTAACAACTAGTTATTATTATACTTCTTTGTTTTTTAATTTAAAAGTTTAGTAGTAGTGACTTGCCATGAATCAAAGACTGTTTTCTTAGAAAAATATTGACTAAATTTAGTTTCCTCTTAGGAGATAAACACTTGTAAAATTTAAATGTGCTTGAGAAATACAAGCACAGTTTAAAAAGGAATGGTATTAATGGCTTTTCAATCAAGAAAATGGCTTATTAAAGCAAAGCAAAATAATTAATAGATCTTTTTCAATTGCATGTAGTTGGAAACTTATAACTAAATGAATGATGACCCTGACTGGAGTCAGTATCCTTCCTTGGCCTTGAAATTTTCAAAGATTACTTATGGAAACAATATTTATATCTATTTTCTTAGTTTCCTAAATACAATGTTGTTGTTTCAGTGTGGATTTTGGTGTTGGAGAGGACTGAGTTTAGCACAGATCATGAGAGATTCTTGCTGGGTAACTTTCAGCAAATTTTTGGACCTCTCTAATACTCAAATTATCCATTGTCAAATGGGGATAATGATATTCAAATTGTAGGGTTGTCGCAATGCTTAGATGAACCAGTGATTTCTGAAATACATAGCATGGTGTTTGATAGACAGTAAACCCTCAATAAAAATAAGATGCTGTTTTTCTTGTTACCTGGACTTGTTGGGACTGGCAGACCAATATGGGACCAATTTTCCTGTTCATACTGAATACGTGTGCAGCTCTATGTTGAGTGGAATAGAGCACACATTGAAAATCAGGGAATCTAGCTCTTGCCACAGCTCTGACATTAGTGAGCGATGTGGCTTTGAAGGTATAATAGGCTGTCTCTGATTCTTTTCATCTATAAGAGGAGGGTGCTGGACCATCCACTAGATTTAAAAAATGCATTTGAAGAATCTTAGAGAATCAGCAGTTTCCTTCATTGATGCTCACTGAATTGGAGAAAAGAGAGGTGATGAGATATGACTCAATTATCTCCACCATTGCTTCAGCATCTGACCTAACTAATTTTTGGTTTTGGATCATCTAGAAGGATTTTGCTTGAACAGAGCACCCCATAGCTATGAAAGCTTGCAAACCACTGGATTTCCTAATTTCTAAGGTTCCATTAGCTCTACAGTTTTGTAAATGTGTTTATTAACCAAAGTCCAAAACCTTTCCTGAATGCAATCTTATTAAGATGGAAATAATTGTATTTTCTTGTTAAGATAGAGAGATTAAGACGATATGTGACAAATATAATGATTAACAGTTTTATGTCAATTTAATCCCTATAAAAATCTTATAAAAGAAGCATCATTATCCCATTTGAAAGACAAGGAAACCAATACCCAAGACGTTTATTTTTTTTTAAAGATTTTATTTATTTATTAGAGAGAGAGCACAAGCAGGGGAAACAGCAGGCAGAGGGAAAAGCAGGCTCCCCACTGAGCAGGGACCCCAATGCAGGACTCGATCCCAGGACCCTGGGATTATGACTTGGGCCAAAGGCAGACACTTAACTGACTGAGTCACCCAGGCGTCCCACCCAAGAAATTTAAATCATACCATATATAGATAAATGATCGATTTGTAATTTAAACTCAAATCTATGCATCTCTAAATATTATGCTCATTCCTTTGCAATTAATAAATCACTAATGAAAAATTCAATAAGACTTAAGTAAGAAATATCCCAAGATATCATTTAACCCACTTTAAGTAGTCCACCTTGGGTCTTTGAGTTATTTAACTGAACAAGTTTCTCTGAGCACTTACTCTGTGTCTAATACCTTAGAGCATAGGAAGATAAGTAGTACAGAGCTCCTGCCTTCTAAAGGCTTATAAACTAGTCAGGAAGATAGGCCCTTAATAGGAAGCGATTATAAGAGTGAACACAGGTGTATGGCCCAGTTTAGGTTTGCTCAGGGAAGGAAAAATCAAAGAGATCATAAATAGAGAAGTTAAGGGTAATTCATCTTTCTAGAAATATGTGAATAGGGTGAGTTTGGCCAAGTCCTGATACAGGGTGGGAGAAGGGGCAGGTAACTCTTAACACCAATTTCAGAAGGGGAAGTAGTGGTGAGCAGAGAAGAGGCTATGTTAACAATTTAAGTCCTTGGTTAGTAGCCTGCCCATGATCTGTCACACCAGAGAAGCCAGGTCTTAGGGCCTCTATAAGCATGACCTTTATTTCTTTTTAAGGCTGCCAGCCACAATCACCCAAACTGGAATTCGTAGACATCGGGAAAAAGAGCAGGAGCAAACAAGCACTGAGGATATCTTTAAGTATCGTTAAAGTCATGGTTTCATGCCATAAAACAATTGCAGCTGGAAGTACTGGATTTTTTTTTTTTTTATTTGACAGAAAGAGAGAGAGAGCACAAGCAGGGGTAGTGGCAGGCAGGGGAGAAGCAGGCTCCCCACTGAGCAAGGAGCCCAACGTGGGGCTTGATCCCAGGATCCTGGGATGATGACCTGAGCCAAAGACAGCTGCTTAACTGACTGAGCCACCCAGGCATCCAAAGAAGTACTGAAATTTTGATGCAAGGTACAAAATAGCAAACAAAAGAGTTGCTTTTACTTCAAAGGAAAAAAAAAAAGTGAAAAAAGTACAGACTAAAGAGTAAGGTGAAGTAACTGGAATTTTATGATGATGAAATTGATGTTTCCCCTGGGCAAATTACACTTATGTTTGATGCTATTTATTGCTGCCTGGTGCTTGCACAGAGTGATCTTTTCAACACAAATCCTTTCTTGGTTTTGAGAAACTCTAGAACTGTCCTCATTCTATTTGTGTGGCTATGGGAAAAATAAGATTCAAATGAGGGAAATATGAATTGCCATCAACTCTAAAATATAACTAAAGATTGGAAGTAAAATTAAGTATTATACCAGAAAAAAATTAAATCACTTAAGATGCTCAATGAAGAGCATATTTTATCTCATGTTCTTTTTGAAGACTTAAATACCTAGATGCAGACTCCTTAAAATGAGAACAAGCTCTGTACCTCTACAGCAATTTGCTTCATATTAAGTAGCATTTCAGCTATTTTTGGCTGGAATTGGTATGACAAAGAAGCTTATTTATCTTCTTTTCATTTGAGAAGCTGCTTCCTTCCTGGCAGTAATAAGTTTGGCATGGCTGATGCAGACTTGATCCAGATTTCTAATGCACACTCGGAGAAGCCTTCTCAAACTGCAGGATCCCTGGCTATGGTCACCGATTGGCACCATTCCATTCCTTAAAGGGGTACCTGCTTTCAGCGTCAGGAATCACTAGTGTGGCTGGGCATGTGGGAAGGGGCCTCCAACAGAAGCAGGTCTTCTAGACACCCCTGGAGTTTCTACTCTTCTGGAACTTGGCATCATGACTGTTCACACTTCCTGTGTCCATGGAAGTAACCCAACCTTGTCGTCTCCTTTTCTGCTTCATGTCCTGGGTTCTGGGCACCAACTGCATAGGCTACATGAACATGAGACACATATGAGAATAAGGTTAGCTGAAAAGGAGAACCATGGCAGTGGAGATGTAGAAAACAAATAGCAAGTACAGTCTTGACCAGTTATCCCAGGACCCAAGAGCAAACCACTTCCTTTCAGTCATGTTTTCCTCACTATAATTCAAGCGATGCATTCATGGATTCACAAAAAAGGAAAAACAATTATGACAGGAGGTTTAGGACAGAGTCTCTGACTCCCAGAATTTCTGAGCAACTTCTGCCACTACCTCACTGGATGTCTGAGGCAAATCCCTTAGCGTCTCTGAGCTTCATTCTCCCTGATGATAAAGTGCAGACCAGGGAACTTCAACAGTCTTTCATCTTCTAAAGTCCTAGGGTAGTATGGTTTTACTGAAATCTATCCTATGAGATGTTTTAATAATCATAGAAATAATGAATACAAAAGAGTTTACTGCTCAGAAAAAGACATTTAATATGTAGGGAATACCAATATATAGATATAATAATACCTAGAACACAAGCTAGTTTCTCTGTATTGGGGTTTTACTGCTCACTGATGTTATATTTAAATGATAGTTTTGATCTGTGATCTGTGTTAATTCCAATGGGTTTCTTTTAGTGCTGAAACAACACAGGTATTCTGAGCAGGTATTCTCCAGTGATGACGTACAGTTAGGGGTTCATTTGGGAAATTGTCTGAAAGGTCCAGATCCTAAATTCCTGAGTTAAAGCTGCCTAGTGGTTGGTGTATGGCACCATCATGTTTTTTTTTTCCTTCTTAATCTAAATGCATTGTATTGATAGGTGAAATAAATTTATAGTTAAACATAATAGCATAGCATCATAGGATCTCAGGTGTACAAAGTATCTCAAGGATACTTTATAGTTTCCAAGATACGCTAAGATTCTATGGTACAGGGTGGAGGCTTGAATATGATGATTGCCTCTGGAGTTGGGTCTGAAGCTGAGTTCCCACACCTTTCACCTGGTAAGGTTTGTCTTATATTTGTATATTTATACACCTCAAGTCTTATTAAGGTTGATATATATTAGTCCACCACCTAAACTCATTATGTCACTACATCTTCTAGATGTATTTCTAACCCAATTTTCATCTTGGTAGAAGTCTATTTGTTTCCTTTAAAACTCTTCTTCTGGGGCACCTGGGTGGCTCAGTCCGGTAAGCATCTGCCTTTGGCTCAGGTCATGATCCCAGGGTCCTGGGATCAAGTCCTGCATCGGGCTCCTTGCTCAGCAAAGAGTCTGCTTCTCCCTTTCCCTCTGTGCTTGCTCTCACTCTCATAAATAAATAAAATCTTAAAAAAAATAAAACTCTTCTTCTGTTGTGCTAGTATTATCTTATTAGTCAATATTACTGTATTATCCAAGGTTTTCAAGTATATCCTTTTAGTTCAGTTTCTTTGCTTTGTTTGGGGATTTATTTTTCTAGGCACAGAGCACCTCTGTTACACTCTGATGGTATGTGATGCATCTCTTCAGATTGTACCTGCCTAATGCACTCTTCTGAGTAAGACACTATGGTGACTTTTCTTATACTTGATTTATTTTATTAATAGATAAAATGAGTACATCATGAGACATAATAGTATGTTATCATAGTTCTTCAGGTTATTAAATATTTCAAGAATCATCTGGTTAAATCCTCATCTAATACTTGAATCTCTCCTCCCATGTCCTTCTAATTGGTCATACATTCCATATTCTGAATTTTTTTGAAGTTTACTTATTTAAATAATCTCTACACCCAACATAGGGCTCGAAACCATGACCCTGAGATCAAGAGTTGCATGCTTTTCCAACTGAGCCAGACAGGCACCCCTATATTCTTTTTTTAAAAGAATTTATATTTATTTATTTGTCAGAGAGAGAGAGAGCACAGACAGGGGGAGAAGCAGACAGAAGGGGAAGCAGGCTCCCTGCTGAGCAAGGAGCCCCATGCGGACCCTGGGATCATGACCTGAGCCAAAGGCAGCCACTTAACTGAGTCACCTAGGTGTCCCAAGGCACCCCTATATTCTGAATATTTTTAAAAATTCTGTAAGTTTCTATAATTTGAAGCATCAACCCATGTTCATTTGGTTTTATGAAAAGTTTATTCCTCAAAAAGCTAAATGTTGAATTACCATATGACCTAACAATTCCACTCTTAGGTGTATACCCCAAAGAATTAAATCAGGGACTCAAATATACTTGTACATTCATGTTCATAGGAAAATTACTCACAATAGCCAAGATGTGGGAAAAACTCAATTGCCCATCAGCAGATGAATGGTCAATAAAATGTGGTATATGTACAATATAATATTATTCAGCCATAAAAAGGAATAAGTTTCTTAAATATACCACAATTTGGATGAATCTTGGAAATAATATATGTTTTATATATTTGTGTGTATGTTATATATTTAATATATGAAATAAGCCAGATACAAAAGGACAAATAATTATATGATTGCAATTATATAAAATATCTAGATAGGCAAATTCACAGAGAGAAATAGTAGAATAGGGGATATCAGGGGTTAGGGGAGAAGGGATGGGAAATTATTCCTTAATGGTTACAGTTTCTGTTTAGGGTGAGGAACAGTGTGGGAAATAAATGGCATGATATTTGCACAACATTGTGAATATAACTAATGCCACTGAATTGTATACTTAAAAAGGGTTAAAATGGTAAATTTATGTCATGTATATCTTACCACAGTAAACAAATTTTTAAAGTATGATATGGCTTCCTGGCTTTTTGGAATCTAAGTTATAATTCTTTTAGGCTCGCAGCTAGCTTGAACATTTGCTCCGAGACGATGCTGTGAGTAGAGCTTTCTGAAGTAGGCATTCTGATCCAGAACTTAGAATACAATTTGCTTATACATAGATTTAATGTACTCCAGAGTGTTAAGTGTATGTTACTATGCAAACAAGTGCTTGCATAAGTAGATTTTCTACTAATAACCTCTATGGAAATGCCCCGCGAACAATTTCTTTTAGTGGCCGCATTAGCAAAGTTCAACACCACATGCTGGGTTTAGAGTTTTCAACAGCAAGGCACATGCAGACAAAATTACTATTATTAAGGATAAATGGGCCAGGAAGAGCATAGCTAAAACAAATAATTATCGGAACATAGCTTATAAAGTTGAAAATAACCTGGAACTTTTAATCCTCACATAGTATCAACATGGCAGGTGGAATCATGTTAAACATTCTGCTGCCTTTAAAATTTAGAGATAGATACTGGAAAAAACTAGATGTAAATATAAAGCTTAATTAAAATATGTATGAAATAGTAATATAAGTCACAAAGCTAAGGAGTATAGATTATAAAATGTCTAAACTACTAGAGAAAATCAGACTCACCCACAAGAGTGGGGCCTAGTGGCAGTAGTATGTCTGTCTGCACCGTAATTCCTTCCCTTTCCTTCTTTGAACAGAATCTCAGATCTCCTGTCACAGTGACCCAAATCCCAAGCAACAATCATTGGTCTGACTGTAGGCATCTGATCTAAACTAAGTAAATCTGAATCCTTTCCTGCACTTTGTCTTACTGAGGACAAGATAGGAAAGGACTCTTTTTCCCTCTTCAGACTATGAGTTACAAGAAGAGGAGCCTAAGGTATCACTGTTCGAGTAGGAGCAACATGGAGGAGAAGCCTGAGAGAAAGATGCCAACAAAGAGAGGACATTGAGCTTGGTAATAAAAATGTGGAGAGATTACCTGACACTGGTTAAGCCCTGATATTCTGTCAACACTGAGGCCAGCTTCCCTTTTGCTGTTCTGTATTTTTCTTGTTTCAGCCTATACATAAACACATGTGTATATTTTTTTCTTATACTATTTTGAATTGCGTATTTATCACTTGGAATAGAGAATCCTGACCAGAAGCTCAGGAAAAAAACAACTGAGGTAGTAAGTTCCCATGATAAATTAATAACTTAAAATAATTTACCAGGTTTAAATTTCATTATACTGAAACAAATAAAAATACATCAAAAGTACTCAAAATAAATACAAAGGATTACATTTTCCTATGAAACAGATACCATTGGACTGGGTAACAAAAGTTAAATAGAGAAACCCAAAATAAAAGCAAATAGACAAGGCAAACAACATTACTTAAATGCTATTTTCAAGAAGCACATCCCAAACAAAATGACACAAAGTTTTAAAATGCAGGATGGAAAAAATACCAAGAAAAAGCTTACTTTAAAAACTACCGTGGGAGGGGCGCCCAGGTGGCTCAGTCCCTTAAGTGGCTGCCTTCGACTCAGGTCATGATCCTGGGATCTTGGGATCGAGCCCCACATCCGGCTCCCTGCTCAACGGAGAGTCTGTTTCTCCTTCTCCAACTGCCTGCCACTCTGCCTACTTGTGCTCTCTCTCTCTCTGTCAAATAAATAAAAAATCTTAAAAAAAAAAAAAAAACTACTGTGGGAGGCGGAGCAAGATGGTGGAGGAGTAGGAGACCTGGATTTCGTCTGGTCTCAGGAATTCAGCTGGATAGGGATCAAACCATTCTGAACACCTACGAACTCAACAGGAGATCGAAGAAAAGAATAGCAGCAAATCTCTGAACAGAAAAGCGACCACTTTCTGGAAGGTAGGACGTGGGGAGAAGTGAATCCGTGGAGATATTTGGGAGGATAGACAGTGGGGGAAGGGGCCTCCATCGGCCGCTTCTGTCAAGTGATAGAGACACAGAGCACAAAATCAGAACTTTTAGAAGTCGGCTCCGCTGAGGGACGTCACTCCAGTGGCTGAGTGGGGGGTGGGGGGACGTCACTCAAGGGCTGAGTATCCCTTGCGGGACAGTGTGGTCTCAGGACCCTCAGGGTCACAGAAAGACCAGGGGTGCCTGAGTGCAACAGAGCTCCCGGGTATCGGAGCGGGGAAGCCGGCTGCAGAGACAGAGCCGAGGCGCGGGCTCTCAGTTCGGGGCTGCCATAAAGTGTGATCGGTGACACAGCTGGGCCACTGCTCCTCCAGCAGGGACCCAACAAGCGGCAGATCCGGGGAGACTCCCCTTCCTCCCCTGGGAGGAGCGGCGCGGAAGCACACCGCAGGGATCTGCTGGGTTTCGAGACTCCACATGGGGTCGGGTGCCAGACATAGAAACACTGGGTCACAGGCCGGGTGAGGACAGAGTGTGGCCAGAGACCGGGGAGATGGGGGAGTGATTGACTGCTTTTCTCTGGGGGCGCGCTGAGGAGCAGGGCCCCGAGTTCTCGGCTCCTCCGGGGTGGAGATTGGGAAGCCGCCATTTTCACTCTCATCCTCCAACGCTGTACGGAAAGCTTTCAGAGAACAAAAGATCCCGAGAACAAACCCGAGCAGATTACTTAGCCCAGACCAGGAAAGGGCGGGGCAATTCCGCCTCCGGCAAAGACATTTGGGAACCACGGCAACAGGCCCCTCCCCCAAAAGATCAGCACGAACAGGCAGCCGAAACCAAGTTTACCAATCAATGAGAATGGCAGAACTCCAGTGCTAGGGGAATACTGCACATAGAATTCATGGCTTTTTTACCATAATTCTTTAGTCTTTCAAGGTTAATTTTTTTAACTGTCTTTTTTTTTTAATTTTCCTTTTTCCCTTTTCAACCAACATCTTATCAATCCCTTTTTTAAAAAAACCTTTTTATTTTTCATTTTTAGAGTCATATTCTATCCCTTCATAGTAGTTAACCTTATTTTTGGCATATATAT
>NW_027397084.1:6512593-6530203 GCF_003265705.2 Callorhinus ursinus
ACAGTTTCTTCTAACAGATCAAAATATACCCTAAATCTCTAGTGTATGGCTTTGTTCTAGTCTCCTGCCTGATCACATTCTCTCCCCCTTTTGTTTTCTTTCTTTCATTTTTTTTTAAATCCTCTTCTTTCTTTTTTTCAAACAACTTATCTTATCAATTCCTTTAATAAAATTTTTTATAATTTTCATCTTTACAGTCATAGTCCATCCCTTCATCGTATCAACCTTTATTTTGTACATATATAAGTCTTTCTTTCTTTAAAATTTTGGGAGGCACTTTCTTCTAACAGACCAAAATACACCCAAAATCTAGTGTGTGGTACTGATCTATGCACCAGCCTGATCATATTTGATCATACTCTGTTTTTTTTTGTTTTGTTCATTTATTGTTTGTTTTTATCTTTTTCTTTTTCTTTTTTTCTCTTTCTTTTTTCTTTCTTTCCCTTTCTTTTCCGCTGGTTTCAGGTCTTTTCTGACTTAGTTAGAGTATATTTTCTGTGGACGTTGTTACCCTGTTAGCATTTTGTTCTCTCATTCATCTATTCTCCTCTGGACAAAATGACAAATGGAAAAAAATCACCTAAACAAAGAGACAAGACGTGGTACTGTCTGCCAGGGACCTACTCAATATGGACATTAGTACGATGTCAGACCTAGAGTTCAGAATCATGATTTAAAGATACTAGCTGGGCTTGAAAAAAGCATGGAAGTTATTAGAAAAACCCTTTCTGGAGAAATAAAAGAACTAAAATCTAACCAAGTCGAAATAAAAAGGCTATTAATGAGGTGCAATAAAAAATGGGGGCACTAGCTGCTAGGATAAATGAGGCAGAAGAGAGAATCAGCAATATAGAGCACCAAATGATGGAAAATAAAGAAGCTGAGAAAAAGAGAGATAAACAACTACTGGATCACGAGGGCAGAATTTGAGAGATAAGCGATACCATGAGACGAAACAGCATTAGAATAATTGGGAAGAAGAAGAAAGAGAGAGAGGGGCAGAAGGTATATTGGAGCAAATTATAACAGAGAACTTCCCTAATGTGGGGAAGGAAACAGGCATCAAAATCCAGGAGGCACAGAGAACCCCTTTCAAAATCAATAAAAATAGGTCAACACCCCGACATCTAATAGTAAAACTTACGAGTCTCAGAGACAAAGAGAAAATCCTGAAAGCAGCTCGGGAGAAGAGGATATGTAACCTACAATGGTAGAAACATTAGATTGGCAACAGACCTCTCCACAGAGACCTGGCAGGCCATAAGGGACTGACATGACATATTCAGAGCACTAAATGAGAAAAACATGCAGCCAAGAATACTAAATCCGGTGAGGCTGTCATTGAAAATAGAAGGAGAGATAAAAACTTCCAGGAAATACAAAAACTAAAGGAATTTGCAAACACGAAACAGGCCCTACAAGAAATACTGAAATGGGTCCTCTAAGCAAAGAGAGAGCCTAAAAGCAGCATAGATCAGAAAGGAACACAGACAATATACAGTAACAGTCACCTTACAGGCAATACAATGGCACTAAATTCATATCTTTCAATAGTCACCCTGAATGGAAATGGGCTAAATGCCCCAATCAAAAGACACAGGCTATCAGACTGGATTAAAAAACAAGACCCATCAATATGCTGTCTGCAAGAGATTCATTTTAGACCCAAAGACACCCCCAGATTGAAAGTGAGGGAGTGGAAAACCATTTACCCTGCTAACAGACACCAAAAGAAAGCTGGGGTGGCAATCCTTATATCAGAGAAATTAGAATTTAAACCAAAGATTATAATAAGAGATGAGGAAGGACACTATATCCTACTTAAAGGGTCTATCCAACAAGAAGATCTAACAATTGTAAATATCTATACCCCTAAAATGGGAGCAGCCAATTATATAAGGCAACTAATAACAAAATCAAAGAAAGACATCAACAATACAATAATAGTGGGGGACTTTAACACCCCCGTGACTGAAATGGACAGATCATCTAAGCAAAAGATCAACAAGGAAATAAAGACTTTAAATGACACACTGGACCAAGTGGACTTCACAGACATATTCAGAACATTCCATCCCAAAGCAACAGAATACACATTCTTCTCTAGTGCCCATGGAACATTCTCCAGAATAGATCACATCCTAGGTGACAAATCAGGTCTCAACTGGTACCAAAAGATTGGGATCATTCCCTGCATATTTTCAGAGCACAATGCTTTGAAACTAGAACTCAATCACAAGAGGAAAGTTGGAAAAAACTCAATACATGGAGGCTAAAGAGCATCCTACTAAGGAATGAATGGGTCAACCAGGAAATTAAAGAAGAATTAAAAAAATTCATGGCAGCCAATGAAAATGAAAACACAACTGTTCAAAATCTTTGGGATACAGCAAAGGCAGTCCTAAGAGGAACGTATATAGCAATACAAGCCTTTCTCAAGAAACAAGAAAGGTCTCAAATACACAACCCTACACCTAAAGGAGCTAGAGAAAAAACAGCAAATAAAGCCTAAACCCAGCAGGAGAAGAGAAATAATAAAGATCAGAGCAGAAATCAAAGAAACAGAAACCAAAAGAATAGTAGAACAGATCAACGAAACTAGGAGCTGGTTCTTTGAAAGAATTAACAAGATTGATCAACCCCTGGCCAGACTTATCAAAAAGAAAAGAGAAATGACCCTGATAAGTCAACAAAATCACGAATGAAAAAGGAGGCATCACAACCAACACCAAAGAAATACAAACAATTATAAGAACATATAATGAGCAGCTATATGCCAGCAAATTAGATAACCTGGAAGAAATAGATACTTTCCTAGAGATGTATCAACTACCAAAACTGAACCAGGAAGACATAGAAAACCTGAACAGAACTATAACCACTAAGGAAATTGAAGCAGTCATCAAAAATCTCCCAACAAACAAAAGCCCAGGGCCAGATGGCCTCCCAGGGGAATTCTACCAAACATTTCAGGAAGAATTAATACCTATTCTTCTGAAACTGTTCCAAAAAATAGAAATGGAAGGAAAACTTCCAAACTCGTTTTATGAGGCCACCATTAACTTGATCCCAAAAACAGACAAAGACCGCATCCAAAAGGAGAATTACAGACTAATATCCTTGATGAACATGGATGCAAAAATTCTCACCAAAATACTAGCCAATAGGATCCAACAGTACATTAAAGGAATTATTCACCACAACCAGGTGGGATTTATCCCTGGGCTGCAAGGTTGGTTCAACATCCACAAATCAATCAATGTGATACAGTACATTAACAAAAGAAAGAACAAGAATCATGTGATCCTCTCAATAGATGCAAAAAAGCATTTGACAAAGACAGCATCCTTTCTTGATCAAAATTCTTCAGAGTATAGGGATAGAGGGTACATACCTCAATATCATAAAAGCCATCTATGAAAAACCTACAGCAAATATCATTCTCAATGGGGAAAAACTGAGAGCTTTCCCCCTAAGGTCAGGAATGCGGCAGGGATGTCCACTCTCACCACTGCTATTCCACATAGTATTAGAAGTCCTAGCCACAGCAATCAGACAACAAAAAGAAATCAAAGGCATCCAAATCGGCAAAGAGGAAGTCAAGCTCTCACTCTTTGCAGATGATATGACACTTTTTGTGGAAAACCCAAAAGACTCCACCCCAAAACTGCTAGAACTCATACAGGAATTCAGTAAAGTGGCAGGATATAAAATCAATGCACAGAAATCAGTGGCATTCGTATACACCAACAACAAGACAGAAGAAAGAGAAATTAAGGAGTTGATCTCATTGACAATTGCACCCAAAACCATAAGATACCTAGGAATAAATCTAACCAAAGAGGCAAAGGATCTGTACTCAGAAAACTATAAAATACTCATGAAAGAAATGGAGGAAGACACAAAGAAATGGAAAAACCTTCCATGCTCATGGATTGGAAGAGTATTGTGAAGATGTCAATGCTACCTAGAGCAATCTACACATTCAATGCAATCCCCATCAAAAGACGATCCACTTTTTTCAAAGAAATGGAACAAATAATCCTAAAATTTGTATGGAACCAAAAAAGACCCCGAATAGTCAGAGGATGTTGAAAAAGAAAATCAAAGCTGGTGGCATCACAATTCCGGACTTCTAGCTCTATTACAAAGCTGTCATCATCAAGACAGTATGGTCCTGGCACAAAAACAGACACATAGATCAATGGAACAGAATCGAGAGCCCAGAAATGGACCCTCAGCTCTATGGTCAACTAATCTTTGTGAAAGCAGGAAAGAATGTCCAATGGAAAAAAGACAGTCTCTTCAACAAATGGTGTTGGGAAAATTGGACAGCCACATGCAGAAGAATGAAACTGGACCATTTCCTTACACCACACACAAAAATAGACTCCAAATGGTTGAAAGACCTAAATGTGAGATAGGAGTCCATCAAAATCCTAAAGGAGAAAACAGGAAGCAACCTCTTCGACCTCAGCCGCAGCAACGTCTTCCTAGAAACATCGCCAAAGGCAAGGGAAGCAAGGGCAAAAATGAACTATTGGGATTTCATCAAGATAAAAAGCTTTTGCACAGCAAAAGAAACAGTCAACAAAACCAAAAGAAACCGACAGAATGGGAGAAGATATTTGCAAATGACATATCAGATAAAGGGCTAGTATCCAAAATCTATAAAGAACTTATCAAACTCAACACCCAAGGAACAAATAATCCAATCAAGAAATGGGCAGAAGACATGAACAGACATTTTTCCAAAGAAGACATCCAAATGGCCAACAGACACATGAAAAAGTGCTCAACATCGCTCAGCATCAGGGAAATCCAAATAGAAACCTCAATGAGATACCACCTCACACTAGTCAGAATGGCTAAAATTAACAAGTCAGGAAATGACAGATGTTGGCGGAATGCGGAGAAAGGGGAACCCTCCTACACTGTTGGTGGGAATGCAAGCTGGTGCAACCCCTCTGGAAAACAGTATGGAGGTTCCTCAAACGGTTGAAAATAGAGCTACCCTATGATCAAGCAATTGCACTACTGGTATTTACCCCAAAGTTACAAATGTAGGGATCCGAAGGGGTACGTGCACCCCGATGTTTATAGCAGCAATGTCCACGATAGCCAAACTATGGAAAGAGCCAAGATGTCCATCAACAGATGAATGGATCAAGAAGAAGTGGTATATACATATACAATGGAATATTATGCAGCCATCAAAAGGAATGAGATCTTGCCATTTGCAATGACATGGATGGAACTGGAGGGTGTTATGCTAAGTGAAATAAGTCAATCAGAGAAAGACATGTATCATATGACCTCACTGATATGAGGAATTCTTAATCTCAGGAAACAAACTGAGGGTTGCTGGAGTGGGGGTGGGGTGAGAGGGTTGGGGTGGCTGGGTGATAGACATTGGGGAGAGTATGTGCTATGGTGAGTGCTGTGAATTGTGCAAAACTGTTGAATCAGAGATCTGTACCTCTGGAACAAATAATGCAATATATATTAAGAAAATAAAAGAAGATAACAGGAGGGGAAGAATGAAGGGGGGGAAATCGGAGGGGGAGTTGAACCATGGGAGACGATGGACTCTGAAAAACAAACTGAGGGTTCTAGAGGGGAGGGGGTGGTGGGTTGGGTTAGCCTGGTGATGGGTATTGAAGAGGGCACGTTCTGTGTGGAGCACTGTGTGTTATACACAAACAAAGAATCATGGAACACTACATCTAAAACTAATGATGTAATGTATGGTGATTAACATAGCAATAAAAAAATTTAATGGAAAAAAACTACTGTGACATTAGTATAGAAAAAATAGTACTTAATGTGAAGATTTTTTTTTTTTTTGGATAAAGAGACCATTTTATTATGACACAGGTATATTTTAAGAACTTCCAGTCCTCAGGAGTCTTTATTTTTCTAGTCACATAAGTTTAAAATATGGAAAGCAAACCAGAGGAAACATGTAAGGACTAGTATATGAAGTCATAGCCAAAATGGGAGACGTCAACTCTTCCTTTCAAAAATCATCAGATCAAGGCAGTGTAACCACAATGTGAACAAACATGACTCGTGGGATGTAGTCATAAAGGGTCTCTATTTTGCATCTCCTTGGCCTTTTGCAGGTCTTCAGTGGGCCTATTTTTCCCCTTTTCCTGGCTCAGGTTAACTGGGTAACCCCATTATTTGCCTTAAAGAAATAATTCCTGTTAATTTTGTCAAACAGTCTCAGTTCAGCCATTGAAGTGTTCAGTCTTATGTAATTGTTAAAAACTCTAACTTTGATTTATGACATCTCTCCCTCTCCATGTCAAAAGCTACTGTAGGCAAACATCTAAGCAAAGGTAGCTTGTTGGTTCCCCCCCCCCCCGGGTATTTCTTCTACTCCTTTTCTTTCCCTGGCTAATTGATGCCTCTAAATAGCTGGGAAGGTGGATGACAAACCTGAGGGGGGCCATGCTGCCTTTCTTTAGATGTCTGGTTCATGGAAATTGCAAGTCTTTCCCCCAAGACTTTGAAAGGGCAGTTTCCTACCAAACTTCAAATTACTACTTTACTCCCACAGAGGTCACTTTAGCCAGTATGTTGACTCAGACTCCATCCAATGTACAGCGCCTGTCCTCAAACTGAAGGGTCCACAGGTTAAACTTTGAGTAGCCACCTCCAACTCCCCTTCTAGTGATGGGGGGCTGAGCAGTGGCACACTGCCCCGTCTTCTTTCCTGTGGGAGTCGGAGGAATTGTGACTCAGAGCAGAGTTCGATCTAGAGAAATCCTCCTCAACAATTTTCTCCAAATTCATCTCTTGATCATTATACCCTAGATATGTGTGAAGAACTTGAGTTGTCTAAAGTTTCATAAATACTTCCCTTGAAAATTCTGCACTATGGTTCTGCTGCCTAACCTTGAAATGCAGTTTGTAGTGTTCCCGAGTGCCGGCCGAAACTTCCATTTCAAGATCTTCTGAGATAAGCAAGGATGATAAATATTTGAATAACAACTTATTCTCATTCTCGCTCCCAATTGGTTCTTAAAGGACCAGTTATAGCCTTAAGTGCATTTATTAGAAAATGAGATAAAAAATAAATATATTAAGACTTTAATTTGAGATATTAGAAAACAATTTCAGGAAGAACATAGAGAGGCAGAATGAACAACGATAAACTCAGGCTTCATAATACAGATAATTTTTTAAAAAGTATATGTGATTTTAAGTGCCAAAAAGTAAATTTTAAAACAATTAATGAATAAAATATTAAAAAGTCTAGCAAGTCTGATTAACAGGAAAGAGAATTTACTAAAAATCAACATTAGGAAAAAGAAATAGGATGTAAGTACAGATGTGGAGGAATGAAAAATAAAAAAACATTACATACAGATAGCAACATATCTGAAAATCTAGATGAACTAATCATTTTCTAGGAAGATATGAGTGTCAAAAAAAATGTCTGAAGAACAGACAACATACCTAAAGAAACCAAAAAACAAAACAAAACAAAACAGATAAAGAAAAATTAAGTAAAGCAGCACTGCTTTAAATGACAACATCTGTTTAGATTGTGAGTTCAATCAAATCCTATCAGGCGCTTAAGAGTTGTTTCTAATTCCTGTTGGTTGGGTTGTTTCAAAGTGGAGAAAAAGATTAAAGCTTTCTTACTTATCACAAGGCTACTATAGCACTAGTCTAATAACGTCAGACTACCATATAAACCTAATCACATATGAACACAAGAACAATTTTTTTAAATCAGCAAATTCAGTTAAGTTCTTTACTGTGCTAAAAGACTAACATAACATAACCAAGCATATTTATCTCAGAACTGCAAATATGATTCATCATTAAGAAATTATGTTTAGTTTTTAGTAGAAATGGTATTTCAAATAATTGGGGGGAAAGACTTGCTGTTTACTAAATAGTGCATAACAGTTGGATACCTGTATGGGAAAGATTAATTTTATAATCCTACCACTCATCATACGCAAAAGGAAACTCCACATAAATCAAATATCTGTATTTAGAAGTTCATAGAATTGTTGGGAAAAAAAAGAGAATATGTCTTTATTCCCTTGGGATAGCAAAAGGCCTCCTAATATGCTGTAAGCTCAAAGGACATGGAAGAAAAGATTGAGAAATGTAACTTAACAAACCTTCAAGTATACCATAGAATGCAAGATACCTTAAATAAAGTGAGAAGACAAGCACCACATGGGAAGAAAATATTTGTAAAAGAAAAAAAAAACAAAAGCTTATTAACCTTAGTATATTTTTTAAATGTTAATAATTTTTAAAAAGGCAAGCAATCCAATTATGACAAGTAATTCATGACAATTTGTAGTAATTGCTAGTAAATATAAAAAGACATGCTCAATGTTACAGGTAATCAGGAGAACACATATGAAAACAACAAGCATCCCATTTCCTGCTTGGATGATTGGGAAGTGTGAGCTAACAGTGGGATTTTGCAAGGGGGAAAGTGCCACTCTCATGGGTGAGTATGTGAATTGGTACAGTTTTCTGGAGAATCATTTGACTGGGTCTATTAAGTTAACAAAATTGCCTTTCCTTTGACTCCACAGTTTTTATGTCTAGGTATCTTTTCCACAGAATTATTTATATGTGTGCACAAAGATGGATGCTCAAGAAAATTTATTTTGTCATTGTTGGTAATAGCAAAAAGAAAAGAAAAGAAAATTGGACACAACCTATAATGTTCCATTATTATAGAATGGTTAACATGTTTATGCTATTGATTTCTTTAATGAAGTAATATACATAAAGCACTTAGAACAATACCTGGCACCTGATAAACACTAGATATGTGTTAGCTTTATTATTATCCCCCCCTAGAATTATAAGCTCTTTGAAAGCAGCACGTTGGTCTGTTTCACTCATTACTGTAACCCCTTGGCCTAAAACAATGACTGATACATAGCAGTTCACCAATCAACATATTTAAAATGATTCCTAAACATATATAATGCTCTTTTTCTGTGATTGCCCCTCTATATCCATTTTCTGCCCTGTTCTGATTCCTAGGAAGCTGACTTGGGGATTTCTTTATCCTCTGGCTTTTAGTTTGTCACAGCCCACGGCAGCACCAACAGGATCAGAGAGTGGAAGGGCATTGCAGTATACTTCTCTGCCATACTAGTGATTGCATCCCTAATTATGACCAGACCTCATTGGTTAAGTCTGGACAAGCAACCCTCACTCCATCCTACCCACCTCCACCACCCACGGCCACAGCTCTCTAGGTTCCAATAACAAAGAAAATTCTCTTCCTGTTTCCTCAGGCCTCAAGGTGGTGACTACTTTCTTCTCTTGCTAAAACCTGGATGCTTTACCCTCTCTTGCTGGTTCCCTTAACCCTGTCTCCACACATTTCCCATTCAGACCACAGCAGATATACAAGCTAAGCATTATCATGCAGCTATTAAATAGTGTGAGGGAGAATTGGATGTACTGACATAAAAACAATTCCACAGTGGATATGTTAGATTTTAAAAGGCCAAAAAATGATACCCTTATATGTATCATTTATCCACTATCAACATTTGCCATGTTTTGGGTTAATGCTATTTTCGACATTTAGATATTTCAAATCCATGGTGCACTATAATAGAAGAAAGATTTGACTATATAATACACACTTGGACAATTCAGTGGTTTAAAAAGAGCCTTAACTCTCTAAATATATAAATGACTGTAAATCCTGGACAACTTATGCCATGCCATGTTGATCAAAGCACAGACTGTAACGTCTTAAAAACTTCTGGTGTTTAAACTTCAAGTGCGATATTTAAATGCTATTGGTTCAAAACCTCAGGAGTTTCCCTGGTGACATTCAGGACTGGCCCCCAAACCTGAAGGGCAAGGAGAGGCCGACAGACCACTCCAAATTGGAACGTGGCAGATTCAGTAAGCAAGGGCACTTACATACAAAGTTTGTCTTGGGTGGCTGCAAGATGAGTAGATCTCTACACTCGCCCACCTGAATCTCAAAAGTTTATACGGAGGCCTTAATTGGGCTCAGCACATCGTCAGTCTCGATGGTCTCAGTAACATCTTACTCTCCAGGCTGTGTTCTTGGAATAGCCCCCACTGTGGGAATGGTGGGTAGAATGTATGTTCCAAGGACTGTGGGTGTTGAGAAGCCTCCAGTTGCCCTGAGGTCAGCTGGCAGGTAACTAGTGGTCATTTCCTCTTGATGTCTTTCCCAGTAAATGTCTTGAAAATGATACTGAACCATCTAAGTATGAATGAGAGCTACCTCTGGGTATAGAATTGGAATTGGTACGGGCACAGGGGCAATTTATCCTTTTTTCCCCTCTAAACTTCTGCATTATTGAAAAACAATTTTACAGTGAGCCTACATTAATTTTATAATTACATAATCAAATTGAAATAAATTTTGATATAAAAGAATGATGGGATCTTCTAGAGTGGAATTCTGACAAAATTTTGATAATTCTATGCAAGAGAAAAAGAAAAGAGAACAATTTGACTATACACAGCCCTCTGATATCAGCACGGAAAATAACATAAAAAACAGGAGGGATTGACACAGAGAGGTCACTGAGATCACTAACCTGAGAGTGGGAATGGAAGTCCTGAAACAGAGTAGACAGGTCTGCAGCAGTATGGTCAGGATAGCCCAAGCCCAGACTGTCTTGAGATCTATGGGAAAAAAATTCAAGACAATAAAAAATATATATGTTTTTGTTAAAACAGACAAGAATAAGCTGAACAAGAGAAGGAACTGTTAGGGAAGATGCACTTTTATTAACCTGACAGAAACAACACACGTACTCAACTATTATTTTCTTTTGTTTTCTTTAACAAAAAGATGTAAAGAAAGGGTGTCAGGGGAAATTGAAACTCAGTACATGTGCCCCTAATGGGGATTTTAGCTGTCTGCTTTATACTTGAAGATTATTTGAAATTTCATGCTTTGTCATAAAAGTTATGAATTTTGTTTTATTCTCTAAAAATGTTTGTGATTATTTTAATATAAAAGCAAAGCTTTATATAATTTATCAGTTTAATTACTTGATTTTTGTTCCTCAAATATCCTAAAAAATCACCTATGGCTTATGCTAAGGCTTGGAGTACACCCCTGCCACAACATTGTAAACCTTCAATTTGTTACTCTCAGTTCCAGAAGGACAAATGAGACAAGAAGTAATAATACTAATGATAATGATAATAACAGTAGGAGTAGTAACAACAATAATAATAGTGCCCGACATTTGTACAACATGTCCGAGTTTTCAAAGTGAGAACAGCATAAGACAGGCATTGCAGGAATGGAGTCCAGATCCAGACCGATTGTGTTAAAACTAGTTCAGCTACTGATAAGCTGTTAAAGGTTGGATAAGTTGCTTAACCTTTCCGAGTTTCAGTTTTCTCGTTTATAAATTGTGGATAATAATAGTCCAACTCGCCAGGTTGTTTTGAAAATTAAAGGAGTTGATGTTTGTAAAACATTTCAAATAACGTTCTCACAAAGTGAACACCATTTAAACGTTTGGGTGGGACACTATTTGCTTTATAAATAACATCATTTTAAACATGATTCCATACTGTTTAGAAGTAAACAGTATTTACGTTTGGCTAAATAAATATTTCATTTGATCTTTAAAGCAAGGCTGCTAGTAAGACAGAGAAAACAGTCATAACTCATGGATGGAGATTTTGGGAGATAGTAATTAAGGTCATTGCCCCAGCTCATACAGCTAGTCAGTGGAATATTTAAGTAGAAACTCTGTTTCTTAAATCTGAACTCTTCTCTGTTCTTGGAAATCTTGTCTTTGGACTAGCCACTGCATACCAACTCTGATAAACCTGGTAGAAAGAAGGGGCTCTACTTTTTAAAAATTATGGCAACAATGTATTTTATCATGTAA
Organism: Callorhinus ursinus; assembly: GCF_003265705.2. Lineage (NCBI taxonomy): Eukaryota > Metazoa > Chordata > Mammalia > Carnivora > Otariidae > Callorhinus > Callorhinus ursinus. The sequence continues at coordinate 6,524,500 of NW_027397084.1, forward strand.
TTGTCAAAGCAATACTCTAGACACTGAAAACATTTGTTAAACATAATAAATGTTTTACTGAGTTTAATTAACTTCATGGGAGTAGGAAGATGAGAGATAAAAAAAGTATCCTTCTTTCTCTGCAAAAAGAAACATAGAAATCAAAATGTTTCTGTATATAAACCCCAAAAACCCCTTTGTGGCTTAGAATAATAAACTTTTTTTTTCTTTTTTCTTTTTCTTTTTCTTTTTTTAGAACTAGAGGGAATGTCAGGCATCCAATACCTTAGCTTTACAGAGTATGAAATTGAAGCTCAGAAATGTAAAATAAGTTTCCAAAATTATGGTACTAATTAGACACAGAGCTGGCATCAGAAAATATGTAATTTTTATTTCTGGGGTATACTGTTCCTTTATTATAGGAATATTAACTATTTTATCTCCAGTTTTTCCCTCTAGGGAGACTCTTAAATCAGTCTCTATTTAAGACCAGAATACTCCTGCATCTGGAGATAAAGCAGATAAGGGCCTTAAAAAGGGGTCAGTGCAATTTGCTGTTTTGTATTATAAAGCCAGATTAGAATATAGGTATAGCTGTTAAAAAAGACTTATTTATTCCTCTCTAATTCACACAATGAGACAAAGTTGGATCATTTACTGTGTCCTCCTTTTTCTTACAGTTACATGGGCTGACCATACTAATTGTGTTTAAGGAATGTGATTAATGAAAAGTTCCCTTAGACATGCAAATTTAATGGCCTATTTCTATAGTGCATGAAAGAAAACTCTGTAGAATTATAATGCTAGTGTATTTGAAGTTATCTTAAAAGGGTTTACAATCTGCCTTTCCCTTTAAAAAAATGTGGAACAGGGCATTTGGGCTAGTTGCTGCTGAAATAATAATTTCTCCCTTTCTAAATATTACCACTGACATACTGCCTGCTCCCATTCCCAACATTAATCTACACCCAGCCAAATTTATTTGGTTGTATGCATTGATGTTTTGGTTTAGTGACTGAGAACTAGAAACAGAATTTGTCTTATGTGGTTTATAGAGACTCAGGGGATTAAAAAGGGATGAGAGAGGGAGATAGAAGAAGGGTGAAGGGGATGTGCAGACTATTCCCAGTTGGCCCCTTGGCTTGGCTTTAAACAGTCAGGATAGAGACTGAGCGACAGAGGTAGAGACTGATGTCATTAAATTGGGACTTTGAGAGATTCTGGGCCTGGGCATAGCCGCTCCAGGCCCCAAGAGACAAAGAAGGGTCTAGAGATGTGGAAATTGGCCTTGCTTCCTCATGGAAGCCAGAGATATGGAACGCAGCATCAGAAACCCCCCAGTGTAGTATTCATGGACATGGTGTCACCGTGACTGGCGTGAGTGCTGTCAGGATACTCTGATTTGCTTGGTAGATGTGTATACAGATCAGATGTGTATACAGACACTTGGTATCTGCTGCTGATAGGTTTGACTCAATATAAGTGAAGCATGCTGTTGGTTACTCTTAGATATAATTTGGAGACACTTTGAGAGAGGGCTGGGGTCCTGCTTTTCAGAGGTAAGGTACTTGAGGCATAGCCACATCACTTACAAGTATATGTTTCAAGTGATCCAAAGAGATTGTGTAATTGCCTTCAGTTACCCTTTTTATAAGTCTCAAGAATCTCTGTGTCATCCATCATAAAATAATAGACTCACACAGTCTTATAATTGGAAATGGATTATTTTCATATCTGTATATTCACATATGATATATGAGAAATGAATACTGTCACCTTCAAGCCAATGCAGAGACATCTCTGCAGCATATCTGACAAATTGTCATTTAGTCCCTCAGCTTTGTCAGCTCTAATTTCTTTTTTTAAAGATTTTATTTATTTATTTGAGAGAGAGAGCATGAGCAGGGCCAGAGGGAGAGGGGGAAGCAGGCTCCCCTGCCTGCTGAGCAGGGAGCCTGACATGGGGCTCATGGGGGGGACCCTGGGGTCATGACGTGAGCTGAAGGCAGACACTTAACCGACTGAGACACCCAGGCATTCCTAAATTCTTATTTATGGTAAATAATTCCTATTTAGGGTGAACCCAAAGCAGTGCTTTGGTAATACTCAATCTTGGTTTCTGCTTCTGCCTTTTGCAGCAATAGACTAAACTTTCTGTATGATATCCCTGAGAGTATTTGAAGACAACCTTTATTTCTCTCTGCATCCTGCATTTTAATTTCCCAATTAGGCTATTTTTTAGTTCTTCAATTATTCTATATCTAGGGTCTATATCTTTCACTATCATGATCCATCTTCTCTGTACACTGATTATTTGCCATTTCAATGTGATGCTTACAGTGAGATTCAAGACTTCAAGGTGTGTTAACCTTAAGGTGTTGCCTCCCGTGATAAGGGGATATCCTTGATTTTGTGTACAAATGTACATCCCTGATTTTGAAAATAATGACCTTAAATAAAATTATTAAATCACTGAATACAATGGACAGAGCTGGAAGAATTATGGGGATGATAGAAAAAAAAATAAATCACTGAATTGTGAGTAAATCATTTTATGTTCTCAGCAGCTACCTTCTGTGAGGGCGTGGGAAGGCAGTTAAGTGTTGTAAAGTGCCTACTGAAAACTTAAAATACATCAGTAGAATAGTCACAAGAATACTATAGGCTAGGTATCATCACCTCCATTTTACAGAGGGGAAAACTGAGGCTCAGAGAAGTTCCTGAGAGAACTTGGCCAAGGCACAAAGCTAGTAGAAGCCGGATCTCTGTATGTACATAAGTACATGAATTCAAACATAGGTTTCTTTGACTCTTTCTGCTACTTTTTCAAGTTCTTGCTCCTCCAGCTTAGGTGATATTTCAGAAGAGGAAAAGCATCTAACGCAGCCTCTTATATATGTAACACTCACACATCCTAATCTATAAAATAGAAGTAGAAGTGGGTAGATAGGGTGGGACAAATAGTTTCCATGGCATGGTAAACAGCAGCAACAATTCTATGATGAGGTTTCAGGCCCCACTAATGTAGTAATAGTAGTGATGTCTCCATAGAGAGAGCTTATGGTTAATTCACGCACCCTGGGATTTTCATACGAACCCATTTTCTCTCTCTTGCACATGCATAGTTCATTTTTTTTTTTTTTTTTTTTTGGATAGGAATCAAATACCTCAATTCCTGTTAGATTTCAACTTTTTTGGGTGCCATTTGTCCGGCCTGTTGATTTTGCCTTCCAGTGAATTCATTATTTATATCAGTGTTTTGTCATCCATATATCTAGTAGGGCTTTCTGAAGCCTCTGATGTAAATCTTGAAGGGGACCAAATGTAGGGCAGAGAGGTTTCACAACTTTCTATACCCTGGTGTATACATAGTGAAGATCAGAATTCAAATGATGAAAGGCTTCCCATGAAAGTATGGTCACTCGAGAAAATTCTCTCTGGAATTACTAACATCAATGTTCCTTTCTTTATTTATCTAAAAAAAAAATGCAGAGTAAATAAATCTGCATATATTATCATATCTAACAATAATCCAATGAGGAAGGTAATATTAATTTGTGTTACTGATAAGTTAACTAAATTTTATAGAATATAAATAAATCCCTTAACATCACAGATCTAGTATCAGGGCCTGATAACAAGACTGGTCTCTGATTTGGGCGTCTGTCTGTTAAGTACTACTCTCTCTAAATACTTGCCTAAGTTTTCTGTGTTTTTCAACTTTTGGACTGACTTGTTTTTCTCCTCAGCCTTTCATTTAACCTTGTTCTCGGTATGGAAAGCCAGCAGGGGCAGACCATCAGAATCACCAACACCTTCTAAAAACAGCACTCCAGCTGCCAACAAGGAGCCCTGAAGATCCTTAAAACTGCTATAAAAGGGGTTCTCTATGTACAGTCTAAAAATGCCATGGCTTTATGCCGATGTATACATGATGTCTCCCTATACATAATTGCTTTTAAAGTTGAATTCAAGAATAGTTCACCATAGCAAAATGTTTTCTTAGGTAGTATGTAGGCAGTCTCAAGGGTTTTAAAAAGTGAAAAATGGCTTTTCATCTTTGGGAGATGGTTTCACTGTGTTTCTTACTAGAACCATGGAATAACTTAGCAATTCTCTTAAGAAGTCAAGATTTAGAAGATAAAATCCATGTCATCATATTTGGTCATCCTAGTAAAATTTCAGGATTTTTTTTTTCTGAATGCTTACACTGTTGCTGGGTGCTGGGTAAGCTGCTTCAAATGCAGTGATATGATAACAAAGAATAAAAAGGCAAGGACCTCTCCTCAGATAGAGGAGATCCATAATCACCATGTAATATTAGACAGAATTACATATGAAAATAACAGGAAACATTTCCTAGATAATGAGCCAAATACACGTTTGATAGCATATTATAAACTAGAACTCAGCATTTTAAAATGTAATGTTTTTTGACCTTATCACTGATTGAATCATTGCACTCACTTGGGAGGGCTATTATCAACAGCCACTCTTGAAATAAGTTCTAATTTAACCACTAAAATACCAACTTAATTTTATATTGATGGTTATAATTGGTCAGCTATTGAATGTAAGTAAAATTTCCCGAGAAGTGACTGATCTTCCCAGAGGTGGGCTGGGACACTGCAGCATGTCCTGAGTTCATCCATTATATTAAATCATAGGACATTACACAAATGGAAAAATGTGGTGAAAATTTCCTGAACATTTGTGAATAAAGAAATACTAAACAGCAAACTTGAACTAGCATTTGAAGCAGGGAAGGTAAACTAAGTTTGGGTCTTATTTACCATTTACAAATCTAATTATCTTTTATTATCCTCTTATTAAATCACAAATAGAAGAACTATTAATACACTGGGACTTTTTATTTTTTTATTTTTTATTTTTTGAAGATTTTATTTATTTATCTGAGAGAGAGAGAATGAGAGATAGAGAGCACAAGAGGGAAGAGGGTCAGAGGGAGAAGCAGACTCCCTGCCGAGCAGGGAGCCCGATGCGGGACTCGATCCCGGGACTCCAGGATCATGACCTGAGCCGAAGGCTGTCGCTTAACCAACTGAGCCACCCAGGCGCCCTATACTGGGCCTTTTTAAATGTGTGCCAGTTTTAAATCTTTACTGAGTAAAGATTGAGATTTACTCAAAATTTCCAAATGCCAATAGTCACAATTGATATATATCAATATGATTTCATATTCATATTCATTGTCACTCAGGGTAAAACACCAAGGAACTCCCTTAAATATTGAATGCCCCAATTATTCTTAGTTATTGAGCTAGTAGTCACAAGACACTTAAAGTATACCCTGGTTTATGCATGTGTAAGTCATGTGCGTTTGTGGACACATAGTGTCATATTATGGGATAAAATTAGGAACCCTGTGGAAAAGGTAGTTCAGAACTGGAATTCATATTTCTTAGTCCTTGAAGACTATCTAAAGGCCTTTTAAATATTGAATGGTATAGCAGCTGTTCTACCATAATTCTCATCCTTTGAACTTTTCTAGGTACAGAGACTCTACAGGATTGGTCAGACTTCATCTGTTATATGCAAAAACTGAGGTCCAGTTAGGTAATGTGACTGTCCCCACATCATGTACCTATTTTACAGTGGAACCAGAACTAGAACCTCAGCTTTCAGTATAACACAATAACTACAATTTATTAGTCTTTGGAGATTGTAGGAACTTCACCTATAGTCTTTCTTCCTTCAGTTCGTT